>NC_141536.1:107954998-108197498 GCF_021556685.1 Rattus norvegicus
GTATGAGTATTGTACATATTCAGACAGTCCAAACATCTCAAGATTACATAATTGTCCCATCTTCTTCCAGCCATTACTCACTTTCCACATTTCACTCACCCACTCACTCACCCACCCACTCACCCACTCACTCACTCACTCACCCACTCACTCACTCACTCACCCATTCACTCACTCACCCACCCATTCACTCACTCACCCACCCACTCACCCACTCACTCACTCACCCACTCACTCACTCACCCACCCACTCACTCACCCACTCACCCACCCACTCACTCACTCACCCACTCACCCACCTACCCACTCACCCACTCACTCACTCACCCACCCACCCACCCACTCACTCACTCACCCACCCACTCACCCACCCACTCACTCACCCACTCACCCACCCACTCACTCACCCACTCACTCACTCACCCACCCACTTACTCACCCACCCACTCACCCACCCACTCACTCACCCACCCACCCACTTACTCACCCACCCACTCACTCACCCACTCACTCACTCACTCACTCACCCACCCACCCACCCACCCACTCACTCACTCACTCACTCACTCACTCACTCACAGCAGATCTGATATGTGGCTGGCCTGGAAGTCTCAACCTCATGCCTCATCTCCCCAACTACAGTATTATAGATAAACTCATGCTACTACAACCAACTACATCTTTAGTCCTTGTCACTGCTTCTTAGAAGTCAAGATCAGGGGGTTGGGGATTTAGCTCAGTGGTAGAGCACTTGCCTAGCAAGCGCAAGGCCCTGGGTTTGGTCCCCAGCTCCGGAAAAAAAAAAAAAAAAAAAAAAAGAAGTCAAGATCAGGAGTCCAATAAAAAGAAACATGAGTTGGTTTTCATTATTATGTTTGCCGGAACAGGACTATATGTGTGTCCCAAAGTTGATTCTAGCCTTTCTGGGGTTCATACACATTGTTACTGCTTGATTCTACAATACAAATTCTGTCTTCCTTCAAATATCTTAGCTTCTACAACACAATGAGAATGAATTAAAAATAACTGGTAAGACTCTGCTTATAATCCCTTCATAAGCATATTATCATGTCACAAATTAAAGGTTATCAATATTAAGTATAGTGGGTTTAAACCTTATACTGGGGAGAAAGGGAAGTCACATCCTCTTTCTCAAAAAAAAAAAAGAAAGAAAAAAGGTATATTTAACATTGACACAAGGATTGGGGACATGACTCAGTACTGTGGCGCTTCCATAGGGTGCTTGAAGCCCTGGTTCCTCTCCCCAGCACCACAGAAACCTGGGTGGCACAGTCATAGCCACTGGAAAGTTGTCTGACACAGTTCCAGCAAAGCTGAGGCAAATGCTGCATTTGCTGTCATTCTGCCTCTCACTTCTGGGTATGGTCTCTGCACTTTGCATTCTTGGGAACTTTCTTCATTATGATTTGTTTTATGTCATTTCCTGAGTAAATTATGGTTGAGTCTTTCTAGAAAAAGTCTTTAGCTTATTTAAACTTCTAACTTTATCTGGCTCTATTCTGAAGTATTCCTTATGCCCTAGAGATCATTAAACACAGATGAGCAGCAATAAGAATTCCTTAATGAGGGCTGGGGATTTAGCTCAGTGGTAGAGCGCTTACCTAGGAAGCGCAAGGCTCTGGGTTCGGTCCCCAGCTCCGAAAAAAAAGAACCAAAAAAAAAAAAAAAAAAACAAAAAAAAAAGAATTCCTTAATGAGGTCATTACTTCATGAATCTTCTTAGGGTATCCATCACTAAGCCAACTCAAACATAATTGCTACAGGGTAAAGAGAGACAACTGACAAACTCTGGCCAGGAGAATAGGTTACAGTTTCAAGGCCTCTTTTTACAACACAGTTAGAGCTCTGAAAATGTAGTTTGAGGATAAGAGGTCATACAGGGTAGGTCATACGGGGTACACCACTGGAGGGGTACAACTCAAAAACTTTCCTACTTTTCAGCACCGATGATGAAACAATGTAATAAAAGGTGTTAGGTATTAGTATTTGCTAATTCATAAAAAGACCGGTTCAGATATTTTCTGTTTGTCTGGAGTGCTTTCAAACACAAACACTGCCAGCCTACAAGCAGACTATGTCATATAATTAGTGTGTTTACTTTGGAGGAGACATTATTTAGATTGTTTAAGTTGGCGTTAGAGCTGATAATAAAAATGGAATCTGTTCTATTTGTATTTTCTAATTGTGACTGAACTTGTAACCATGGATATGTAATGAAACATCAAACATTTAATCTGTACTTCTTGGATAATATTAGTCTGTTTTTGTTCAGTGAAAACTATAAATAAAGAAGCACCTGGTTGCTAGTCAGTCAGAGTTCTGAGACTCCTCCCTCCCTCACTGATTCCTTATTTCCCCTTGGGCTGCCCTTTCAACAAGTGGGCCAGACATGCTTATAGCTAGCACTCAGCAGGCACCATCAGAGGAGCAGAGGCTCAAGGTCACCCCTGGCTACGTAGTGTAAGTTTGAGTTGAGCCTGGGCTATATATAGAACACTGTCTTTAAAAAACACCACAAAAATCATGTCAAAGAATAAGTCCAGCTCCTGGGGATGTGATGCCCTGCTCTGGATCCCACAGGCACCTACACTCACACAGGTGCACATCTGCACACATACACCTAATTAGAATATCTCAAGCCTGGCATGGTGGCAAAAGCCTTTGAGTCCAGCACTCAGGAAGCAGAGAGGCAGAGACAGATGGATCTCTGCGAGTTTGAGGGTAGCCTGCACTACACAGTGAGGTCTAGGACAGCCAAGGACCCTGCCTCAAAGGAAGGAAAAAACAACAAAACAAAAACCCAGAATAAGAACACCAGAAAATACTAAATAAAGAGAGTTAAATAGTGACTGCTTCCCCTTGTGGGTTAGCAGTTCAGAAATGAACTTGCTTTTCAAGGTGTCCCCAGCTCTGCTCTCCTGCATCTTGCTCCTGGGCTGCCCTGTGGCTCCATTTGACTAATAAACATATCCCAGAAGTGACATATGAGCTCTGGAACCCAGTTTCTACCTCTGCGTAGAGGTGCAGGATGAAGAAACCAGAAGCTAAAAAAAGGAGGTGTCTAGTGTGTAAGCCAGCATCAACAGTTCGACACAGCAGAGAAGGGCTTCTGGACATGCTGACCCACTCAGTCCTCCAGCTGGAGATCACACAAGTGAGCCACTGAGACTACTAGAGGAACTGCTTGGTCAACCCCCACAACTGAGAAAAACACTGAACTGTTGTTTAAGTGACTCCATTCTGAGTCACAGCATGAGAAAACAGTCATTTTTGTGTTTAACAGGAAACTAAAGGGGTCTTAGCTGTTCACAGATAAACCAGTGCCATTCCAGGGATTGAGCCTACACCTAACCCCTCACTCACGCTTCTCGGTCCTCTCTGTCCCGCTTGATTCTTTTGAGCTCTCGGACTTTCCACGCCTCATACTCCTCCTCGTCATTTTCATCATCTGTATTGAGTGCATCCAGGGCGGCAAGGGACCGCTTGTTCTCCTCCAGCTCTTTCTTGGTCTCTTCTTCTACAATCTTGAGGGTGTACTTGCGCCGCTCCTCAGCCATGCGTTTTGCTTCCTGCTCCAATTCCTTCTGTCTCAATGCCTCAGCTTCTCGTTCTTGAACTGTCACACGATCCTTCCTGCATAACAGAGGTCTTGTTAAGTGCCTGAAGTCCTTAGAGGGGAACTGTGTGCCTCTAAACCCAGTCCTGTACAAATCAGACAAAGCCCAGACCGGGAAGCATCTCAGCTCTGTTTTTACCCCAGCACGGAGACTGAATCTAGACTTTTGTGTGTGCAGGACAGGTTACAATCCTGACCTTTTAAAAAGCTTTTCTTAAACTTGAACCCCTTTCACTTTTATTCTACTTATTTTTTGAGACGGGAGTCTCATTACATATCCCTGTCTGACTGGGAACGCCCTGTGTGGACAGAGATCCGCTTGCCTCTGCCTCCTGAGTACAGGTGTTAAGGGCATGGCACCTCTATGTCCAGCTTTTTCTAATGCTTCCCCAGGCCAGGAGAGGGGAATTGGATGCCCTGGAACTGGAGTTACTGGTGCTTATTATTTGCCATGTGGGTGCTGGGAATTGAATCTGGAGACAATCAGTGGTATTAACCACTGACCTATCTTTTTGCCAATCTGTTTGTTTTTGGATAAGACATGTAGTTCTGGTCAGTCTCAAAGTCATGACAGTCCTCCTGCCTCAGCATCCCAGAATGTTAGGCTTACAAACAATTACCACAGTGCCCAGCTTAACAAGTAGTCTACCAACTAAGCTATTATCACTATCCCTAAGTAGAGCATGGCTTCTTCCCCACATCCTGGTAATGGGATTTGAACCCTGGATTTGGCACACATGAGACAAGTGCTCTACTAACTAGCCATATCCTCTGCTCTTACAATTATTATTTAAAAAAATAAATCTTTAAAAAATGTCATGTGTTTGGATGTCTGGCTTACGTGTCTGTCTACTGAGTGCATGCCTTGTATCCACAGAGGCCAGCTGGAGTCATAACACAGTTATGAGCTACTGTAGACTCTTGGGTGGTGAACCCAGGTCTTTCTGAGGAGCAGCCAAAGCTAACACTCCAGCTGTCTCTCCATGGTATGGACTGCATTATGTACATGAGTGCATAGTATGCGAACATGATGAAGATCAGAAGACAACTTTTGGGGTAGTTTTCTCCTTCAGCATGTGAGTGCCGGAGACCAAAGCCAGCTCAACGTCAAGTACCTGTACTTGCTGAACATCTTGCTGGTCCACTATTTTTATTTTTGACACAAGGTGACACTCACTATATTGTCTACCCTGGCCTTGAATTGGATCCTCTTCTCTCAGCCTATAAACAGCTGGAACTACAGGCTATGTCACCAGGCCCAGTTAGTTCATCCTAGGTCTGTTTGCCGTTTTGAGATGTGGTTTGGTGTAGCGTATGCAAGCCTCACACAGGCATTTTAACTGAGTCATTTTCTCACCCACCAAGGCAGGCCTTGAACTTTCCTATGTAGCCAGGCTGGCCTTGAACCCTGGACATGTGAGATAGTATTCTATCTACTATCTCCTGAAGTTGTGGATAACAGCTATGTGGCACAATGTCTAGCTTCACCTCAGGTCTTTATAGCACCAAACTTTCCTTAGTCATTGATAATTGACAACTAAAGGAGGATCTTGCTGAGCTGACTATAAATAGGATTTCTAGGCATTAGGAAAGAAACAAAAATTTGTTTTACAAGCTTAATTTTTGTGCTTAAAACACAATTTTCCCTGGAGACCTGTTAAAGTACTTTTCTAACATATGCATGGGTTTCATCTCTAGTACCACTAAAATAAAACAAAAACATAAATCAGCTGGGCTGGAGAGATGGCTCAGAGGTTAAGAGCACTGGCTGCTTTTCCAGAGGTCCTAAGTTCAATTCCCACCAACTACATGGTGGCTCAAAACCCTCAATAATGAGATCTGGCACCCTGCAGGGATACATGTAGGTAGAACACTGTGTACACGGTAAATAAATCAATCTAAAAAAAGAAAAAGATTAGCCAGGCATGGTAGTCCATGCTTCTGTGTTTCTAAGTCAAGCACTTAGGAGGCTGAGGCAAGAGATCACAAGTCTGAGACCAGCCTAGACCTCATAGTGACTTTCAGGTCAGTCTAGGCTGTACAGCAAGAACATCTCAAACATCTCCAAGTCCACAGTATCCCCCCTCGCACCGCACCCCTCACCTTTAGGCAGATTATGTGCCTTTTGATTGGAAAGGGGGGTATGCAGACAAGCGCTGGCCACCTCTCAGTACCTTCTGTGCTAGCACTGAAGCACACAGCACCAGCCAGACTTCCCCTGCAGGAAATACTGGATACAGAGCCTCTTTTCTCAGAACTAGAACATAATTATGTGAGTCTGTCTTGGTTTGACTAATATACCTCTAGTTTCCTTTATGAGAGTCAGGATCCAGTTCAGGACAAAATTAGTCCTGAACTAATTTTGTAGCTTAAGCTGGCCTTGAACTAGCAATGCCTGTGGTTCAACCTACTGAGTAGCTGGGACTCTAAGCCTGGCTTAGCAGGTCTGGCAGATACTTACTTTCGAATGAAGACAGGCTTAAGTCGAGGCTCCATTTCATCTTCACTGTCTGTGTACTCCTCATACTCAGACTCTGACTCGGACTCCTCCCCAGAGCGTCCTTCATCTTCCACCTCCATGACCTCCATCTCTTCATTTTTCCTCTCCTGTGCTCGCTGCCGCATCATGCCGCGGCGCCGCTCTATTTCCTATCAAGGAAGGCATATGCTATTCAAATGGCCTGTGTTTCAGGTCTGTTGTGTTGGTGCTAAAGGCTAAATCCAAGTCCTACTGCTGAGCCCCTAGCATAGCTTTGATTATGTCTTCAACAGGTTCAAGAAACTCTGACATGAGCAAGAGTAATTCAGCATGGTTTCATTTTCAGTCTTACCCCCAACAAACAGGAAAGGCAGTCAGAGTTTGGCTAAAAGCAGCAGATCTTGTGTCTTTATAACTTTAACAAGGGAGCACTGGTCCCAATTTTTAGCAAATCTCAAGCTTTTATAGCTTCAACAAATGAGCACTGGTCTACTTTTTCTTATACCCTGTGGGAGAAAAATCCCATGTTTCCCCCTCTTACTTCGTCATCGATTTCCTCCTCCTCTTCCTCACTGCTATCTTCTCGTTCCAGGCGCCAAGCATCTCCTTCTACTTCTGAGTCACTTTCTCCCACTACTTCAGGTTCCACTATTTTTCTGTGTCGAGCCAACCTGAAAAGCAGAATTTCCAAGTGTACTATTAATGCCAAAAAGAAAAAAACAAAACAAAACTACTTTCTTCCTCCATCCACTCTTCTCTGTCTCTCAACTGAGTTTTACTCTTTAGCCCAGACTGGCCTGCAACTTGCTATGTAGTTCAAACATGGCAATCCTCCTGCTTTGGTGTGCTGGGATAACAGGTTTGAGTTACCACACTGACCCTTTTTTGAGACAGGGCTTCACTGTGTAGCCCTGGCTGTCCTGGAACTCAACCTGTAGGTCTGGCTAGCCTCTAACTCACAGAGATCTGCCTGCCTCTGCATCCCTAGTGTTGGGACTAAAGGCCTGTGCTACCAATGTCTGACTCACACTGAGTCTTATGATGGAACAACTAAAGTTCACATTCAAGAAATTAAAACGGTTAACAGCAAGAATGTCTGAGAAAGTCATAAGAAATCATATTGCTATCTAAAATTACATAACACATGTAAGTTACGTGTATATACATACATATAGAGCTTAAATGAAAATTCCCTATCTTATTTAACATTTCTCTTCTCAAGAGATATAGACCTCCTAATCAAAATCCCAAGTACCAGGCTCGAGAAGCCCCCTTTCAAGTTTGCTGGTCAGGGGAGTCCAAAAGACTACCAAATCATTATAGGCTATCACGGATGGTCTTAGTTGCTCCCCAAAGGTTAAAGGCCAAGTCACCATGCTTTGGGTGAAGGATCTGGAAAATCCAAGTCGTATCTGATCTGAAAGTCCCCTCCTCAAGGACTAGTTTTCATAGTACCAGAAGGTACCATACAAGTTTCCAAGGGAGGGCAGCAATCAACAGTCCTACCCAGCTATGACGCCTGCGAGTCACAACTACCAGCATGGCAAGGTAACTTTAGGGCACAGTAAGGACACATATGCTTTGGCGGTAACCAACAGCTGTCTACTTGGACTTAAGACTTGCTCAGGGAAATCATGCCTGATACTGCAGACCTAGCTTCTTACCACCCCCACCC
Organism: Rattus norvegicus; assembly: GCF_021556685.1. NCBI lineage: Eukaryota > Metazoa > Chordata > Mammalia > Rodentia > Muridae > Rattus > Rattus norvegicus. The sequence continues at coordinate 107,962,790 of NC_141536.1, forward strand.
TGCCATCGAAGGCAGGAATTTTGAGGATCACCTATAACTACTACTTTACTAATCCATCTTAATTCCTAAGTGGATTCTAAATATTTACACTTTTATCCACAGATAAGTGTAGCTCTCGCCTCTCATTAAAGAAATCTTTCCTTTGGAACAGAAGGACACCATTACAGAAAACCAAAACCAATCAAAATTCAAAATACAAGTGATCTTGTGGCATCCAGTCTCAATAAATAATTTCTATAACATAACTTCCGCACCTGAGGCTTGGGGAATATTGTAGAAGAGGGGGCAGAGAGATTTTAAGAGCTAGATGAACAGGAAGACTGCTGTGAAAATGTACATCCTAGAACTGTCAGGGACACCAGAGACCCATACATTCCTAGCCATGTGGCTGCCACTAAGTGCCAACAGACATACTGACTTAGGGAAAGGTTCACAGGGCTCCAGCCCACTCAAGAACTTCAGGCAACTAAAGAATGCTGAGAGTGGGAAAAAGCCCCTGCCTCTGATTGGTTATTCAGTACCAAATGGCTAACCCTGAGATCATAAACACACGAGTAACAATACAGAGACTGAGGAGGTTGAATTTATATATTTAGGTAGGGGTATGGGTGAATCAACAATTTATGAAGAGGCCATGAGGGGTTGGGGATTTAGCTCAGTGGTAGAGCGCTTGCCTAGCAAGCGCAAGGCCCTGTGTTCGGTCCCCAGCTCTGAAAAAAAGAAAAAAGAAAAAGAAGAAGAAGAAGAAGAAGAAAAAAAAAAAAAGAAGAGGCCGTGAATTTGAGAGAGTAAAGGGAGGTGGTTGGAGAGAGGAAAGTGGAAAATTGTGTAATAGATTTTAAATTAGAAAATTACATACACAACCCAACACATAAAACAGAGTATCCGAGCACATATGTAAGTTGGGCCTAAACATTAGTTTAGGCATGATCTTGGGGGCACATTAGGGATTTTTTTAATGGCTCAAGTAGGTCACAGCTTCATTAGATCATAATAGTTTCTGTGAAGCTGGGCCTGGTGGCTGCTGTGCTGAAAGGCAACTCAGCATGAAGCTGAGAGGCTCAAGCTAGCTGAAAGGGCTGAGAAGCTGGCAGTGGCCAACAGTCTCTACTTGGAGTAGTGAGTAACTAGTTAAATTTTTAAAAAATATTTCTTATTTATTATTGATACACTGTTCTGCCTGCAGGCCAAAAATGGGCACTAGATTCCATTACAGATGGTTGTGAGCCACCATGTGGTTGCTGGGAATTGAACTCAGGATCTCTGGAAGAGTACTCAGTGCTCTTAACCTCTGAGCTATCTCTCCAATGCCCCCCCCCCCTTTTTTTTTTTAGTTTTTGAGAGAGGGTTTCTCTGTATAGTCCACACTGTCCTCAGACTCACAGAGGTCATCTCAAGCACTGTGATCAAAAGTGTGCTCCAACACTGCTCTGCAGGCAACTGTATAAGACTGATCTGTCAGATACCCAGAAGAGGGCATCGGATCCCATTACAGATGTTGTGAGCCACCATGTTAGGACTTGAACTCAGGATCTCAGGAAGAGCAGCCAATATTCTTAACCACTGAGCCATCTCTCCAGCCCTAAGTAACTGGTTTTGTAAGAATGAAATAAAAACACTTTTTTTTTGTAGGCATACAGTTTTTAAATAGCTTAGTTTTAGGTCATAGGTACCTAAGTTATTTGGATCTACCTGTTTAATAAAATAAATGACTAGGCACGGCACTGTATGTTCAGGACTTCGGAAGTGAAGGTTGAAAGCTCAGGAGCTGACGACACATTGAGTTCAATGTCAGCCTGGGTTATATAAGACTCTCAAACACACAAAAGTAAATAGAAAAACAAATATATTATTAGAACTGTTTCAATTCATGTGGTCTGTGAAAAACATTTTTCTTAAATTTTAATAGATTTATTTATTTAATTTATATATATATGACTATTCAATCTGCATGTACACCTACCAGAAGAGGGTATCAGATCCCATTACAGATGGTTGTGAGCCACCATTTTGGTTGCTGAGGATTGAACTCAGGACCTCAGGAAGAACAGAGAGTGTTCCTAACCACTGAACCATCTCTCTAGCCCCCTTCCCTCTTAAACATTTTTAAAATTTATTTTATTATCCCCCCACTCCAACTGCTTTAGCTTCTCACCCACAATACAGATATAGGACCAACCTTATACGACGATCTACAGATTGAGTAAGCAATGTAACTTATCTGGGACAGCACATATAGAACGCAGTAAGCACAGTATCAGCCACTGTCATCTCCATGAGAGGTCTCAGGAAGACATAATTCTAGTCGTTACCTCTCTTCCACATCTTCACTGATGCGGTTCTGTAACCGCCGAAGTCGGGGGTCACTGGATGAATCCTCCTCCTGTTCCTCAGGCTCTGCTTCTTGTTCCTTAGCTTTCTTAATGAACTGAAATTCTTCATCCTCTTCATCTGAGGACTCCATAGGGGCATAATCTGGTCTTTTTCCGGACACATAACGTTTTACCTTCACTTTTTCCATTGAGATCTCACCTGGTCAAGAAAGATAATGTAAGTTTCAGTATCCTCTTCCCTAATTCCCTTCAATTCTTGGCCTTTGCAGAGAGAACCCTGAATTCTTGACAAAGAGACAAAGTAGCCTATGACAGCCATTATCCAACCACACAGTCACCTCTCAGTGCTTTCTTATAAAGTCTACGGTGTGAGAATGCATTTTATAAGTACCAACACCAGGACATCAAGAGGTACCTTGGGGACAATTAAGTAGAGGAATGTGAACAGTAAAAGTACAGAAAAATCCCCCCTACACATTCATGTCATGTCCTCTTAACAATTAGTGGGGATTTACTGAGGGTGCCCCCATAGGTTCCCAGGTGGTGGTATGTCTGGGTATGTTTAGGAGGTGCAGCCTTGTCAGAGGAAGCATGTCAGAAGGGGTGAGCTTTGAGGTTTCAAAGCCATGTACCATCCCTACTGATTCCTACTGCAGTGCCTGGGTGGGTGGTCTGTCTGTCTGTCTGTCTGTCTGTCTGTCTCTGTCTGCTTCATAGTTGCACTTCAAGATATGAGCCCCCAGCCTCCTGTCCCTGCTGCCATGCCTTGCTCTACCTTCATGGGCTCTAACCCTCTGGAATTGTCTTATTTCTGGTTTTATTGCTGTGAACAGACACCATGGCCAAGGCAAGTCTTATAAATGACAACATTTAATTGGGGCTGGATTGCAGGTTCAGAGGTTCAGTTCATCGTCATCAAGGAGGGAGCATGGCAACATCAAGGCAGGCATGGTGCAGGAGGAGCTGAGAATTCTACATCTTCATCAGAAGGAAGCCAGGAACAGACTGCACATCCTCAGGTAGTTAGGAGGAGGGTCTCCAAGCCCACCCCCCACAGTGACACACTTCCTCCAACAAGGCCACACCCGCTCCAACACTACACCTTCTAATAGTGCCCCTCCCTGGGCCGAGCATGTGCAAACCATCACAGAAATTATAAGCCCAAATAAAATTCTCTCTTTTATAAATTGCCTTGGTCATGGTGTTTTATCATAGCAATTGAAGAGTAACAAACACACCCTTATTAAACAAATTCTTTCTAACAGTGCCTGGCACATTAACAAGAAAAATTTAAGTGGGAACATAAAACCAAATTATCACACAATTTTTTGCAGCCCCCCCCGCCCCCCCAGGGTTTCTCTGTGTAGCCCTGCTTGTCCTGGAACTCACTCTTTAGGCCAGGCTGGCCTCAAACTAGATTTGCCTACCTCTGCCTCCACTGTGCTCCACAGGTGTGCCCACCACTGCCAGGCTCACTCACATCTTTTTTTTAAAGAGCCCTGAACATTTGTATTCAGATGCAGAGGGTCTAGAGGTTGACTCAGATACATTTTTCACTTTCCACCTTATTTTAAAACCTAATTTTAAGAAGATTTACTTATGTGTATAACTGTTTTGCCTGCATGTATGCATGCACCCCATACAAGAATGCTTGGTGTTTGACAAAGTCAGAAAAGGGTTTCAGATTCCCTGGAATTAGTCACGGATGGCTGGGCCACAGAGTCCTCTGTAAGAGCAACAATTGCCCTTAACCATTGATCCATCCTGCCAGCCCAAATACCATTTTTTTTTCCCCAGAGGCAGGGTCTCTGGCTGGTGAGGAACTGGCTTAGTAGATCAAGCTGGTTTCAAACTCAGAGTTCTGTCTGCCTCTGCCTACCGAGTGCTTAAAGGCATATGCCATCACACTTGGTGTTTTTTGTTTCTTTCTTGAGACAGGTTCTTTCACTGAACCTGTGGCTGGCTGTTTCAGCTGTATTATTCAACCATCAAGCCTCAAAGATCCTCCCTCGTCTCTTCACCCCTCAAGGTTCTCTACGTACGGATGTTAGGGGTATGAACTCAGGCACAGTAAGGGGAGCTATCTTCCTAGCTTCTCCCTCTGAGATGCTATGGCAGCCTTTACAACATAACTTAACAACCTAACTTGACCGGTTTCTACCTTCTTTCCCTCTAGCTTTGTGCTGAATCAGATGATCTCTTCTAAAACACAAACAAATTGGCACTCAAGAGGTGGTTCAGCAGCTAAGAGGACCTGCTGCTCATGCAGAGGGCCTGGATGAATTTCCCAGCATCTACATGGCAGTCTATAACAGTCTGATACTCCAGTTCCAGAGGATTCCATGCTCTCTTCTGGCCCCTATGGGGATTGCATCCACACGGTGCACATCCATCCATGCAAGCAAAACATTCATACACTTAAAAATAAACAAAACAAACAATTCCAGTGAACAGAAAGATTATACAAACGATTCAAATTATTTCATAAACCGAGGAAACCCTTTTAATCAAACTGGGCGAAGCAAAGTTAGCTTTTGGCTATAACACACACCCCCCTCTAGTTCACTTTCTTCTTATATTTTCATTTTTGTTACTGTTCTGGTTGTGAGCTTGGCCTTTAACGGCTGAGTCATATCTGTAGCCCTATTTTTATTATTATTTGCAACGATTCTGTCTGTGGATATGTGCACAAATGTACGTACTGGCAGAGGCCAGATCTCCCAAAACTTGGGGTTACGGGTGGTTGTTGAGTCGCCTGATGTGGGTGTTGGCAATTGAATTTGGGTCCTCTGGTAGAGGAGTATGTCCTCTTAACCGCTGAGCCATCTCTCCAGCCTTCTTAACTTTTAATTCGAGAGAGGATCTCACGAAATCGATCAGATATGTGCAAGTGGATCCCGCTTCCCCCAATCTCTAACTATGCCACGTGCGAATTTAGGTGGAAGGCAGGAAGAAAAGTTAGGTTTAATGGTCAGCCAAGCTGGTATGGTCGGCCTAAGGCAGGTTTCTGAGATACTGAGGATGAATGAGGTAAGATCCGACCAGAGGGGAGCCACACTTACCTTTCTCATTGCGAACTGGGACGGCCCCAGCCGTAGACTGAATGGGCGGCTGCTTCATGAGTGCGCTTGGGACCGACATGGTGACGGCTGCCGCAGAGATTCTGTAAAACGGATTGAATCTCAACAACGAAGAGCAAGAAACAAAATACCGCTTCCCACCAAGCTTTGCCCTACACTACTGCGCGACTGACAGAAACAACTTCCGGCAGCGGTAGAGGAACCGGAAGTACGTAACAGGGGATTGTGGGAAATTGGAGGAACGCTAAGCGGGCCGCTTAAAGGGCCAGACTAAAATTTGCGCGTCTTCGTAGGCAACTTTCCCGCCTTCAAGCGTTCAAGATTTGGAAGATCCTTCTGGCTGACAGTTGCTTTTTTTGGGTTTTGGTAAGGTCCTGGAAGGTTCGGATTAAAGCTTTTATTTATTATGTTTTGAAGAAACCGAGCAGATTACGGAGGGTTGTTTGTGCATATTGTTGAAAACTCCGAAGTGTAGAGTTTGATCCGCATAAATTGGTCACACTTGTAATCCCAACATTTGGGAGGGTGAAACAGCATTGCCGCGTTTTGAAGGCCAACCCGGGCGACAGGATAAGACCCTGCCTCAAAAAAAAAAAAAAAAAAAAAAAAGAGAAAATCCCGTAGGGACCACACACTCCTTTAATTCTAGCACTGGGAAGACTGAGGCAAGTGGATCTCTGAAATTGAAGCTAGTCGGTCTACACAGTGAAATATCCGGGAATAAAATATTATATAGGACTTTGAAGGCGCTAATAATATAATTATTAAATTATTTCCCTCGGGTCCTTGATGGGTGAAGACAGGAAATTGACAATCTTTAAGAAGTAAGAGTTTTCAATGAACGAAACAAGGACGACGCTTACCTGGGACATATCCTCTCTTTATCTTTGTATAAACACATCACTTTCAACCAGAAAACCTTAAAAGGCTAAAGTAGACAGAAATCTTCTTTTCCCGTTGTATTTTATATTGAAGCTGTGTTGTCTAGGCAGGTTGGCTTGTTTGCTTTTGCCTCTAAGTTGGTGGTTGTTCATTTATTTCCTGAGTAGTTAGGATTCTCCATAGGTGTGCCTCTTCACTGGACGTGAAACTTTATATTACGAACTCATCAGCCTAAAAAGTGATGTTGCTGAGCCGCAGGGGCAGTTCAGCTGTAGAGCGCTTGCCTGTTTTGAGGACGGCTTAGCTTGGAGTAGGGAATTCTGTGGAGAGTAAGTGTGTTGGGGAGAGAGCTGTTTTCATTTATGGCAACTCAAGATGGTGCTAGGAAAAGGCTTTTCTTAAAAAGTCCCGACTTTATGAAAGACAGCATGAGAAAATCTTATTTGGTAATGCCCGTATTCTGAGGTTTTTAGGCCCCCCCCCCCCCCCCCCCCCCCCGAGCTATAGAGTCATATGTATCCCAATCTAGCCTCTAACTCTCAAAGTAAGAGAAGAGAATCTGGAAGTTCTGATCCTCCTGTGTTCGATTGCTTAGAGCTGAGATTACAGGTGTGGGTCTCCATGCTTGGTTTTACGTGATGCTGGGGATAGAATCCAGGGTCTTCGTGCATTCTAGGTAGACATTCTACTGAGCTACATTCCCAATCTGTGGTTTAGCTTTTGAAGTCCTCTTCTGCCACTGCCCACAAAGGTCTGTTGTAGCCCAGACTGACTGAATTGCTCCTTGCTACCATCTCTGTTACACCAGGCCTTTATCATCACTGGCCATCTGCAGGTTTTCTCTACTTAAAAACAGGTGGACTGAGGGTCAGCACTTAGAAACCAAGTAACACGAAATGCTTACTTTTTTTTTTTTCTTTAACTGCCCTCTTTCGGTGACAGGGGTTCATATAATACAGGTTCCCCTTGAACTGCCTGTATAGCTGATGACGATGACTTTGGATTCCCGATCCACCTGCCTCCACCGCCCAAGTCTGGGGTGACAGGTGTGGACCATCATGCTTAATTGCTCCCCCTTATTACAACTTAAAAATATACAGTCGTGGTCAGGAGTGATTTTTTAGTAGTGATATTGCAAGAAAGTGGGCAGAAATAAAGGCCCACTTTGTGTTTGTGTGCACTCGGGGTGAGTGGGGTGGGTGTGACTCTGTTCTCATATGAAGATCAGAGGACAACAGTGAGAAATAGCCCTTATGTAGGCTCTGGGAGTAAAATAAAGATACTAGGCTGGGTGGCGAGCACCCTTACCTGCTGCATCATCTCCCTTGGTTTTGACAGAGTGTCTCCTGGACCTGGGACTTTGTGTTTAGGTTCGTTTGTTTAGCCACGGAGCCACAGAACTCCACTTGTCTTGCATCGCCTGTGCTGGGATTATAAGCCCAGCTTTTTAATTTGGATGCTGGGTCAAACACAGGTCAAATGCAAGCACCTTACCAACTGTGTCATTTCTTTCAAGCTCTGCCTATTGATTTTTCTGTTGTTTGTCTTCCAGTCCTTATGGGATTTATGAGGGTATGGCTCTCTTCCAGGGGTCATGCTGCAAAGCGGCGGTATTTTTTTTTTTTTAAAGCAAGATCTCGAGTGTAGTGAGCCATATTGGATTTGGGCCTGGCCGCTTTGTAACTGTATGGTCACAGTTAAGAAGTCAAGGGATTGTTGGACAGAGGCCTCTCCCATGTACTGGAAGAAAAGACCAAGTAGTAAACACCCGGTGTCTCCACTGCATGACCTCTGCTGAGCCCGGCTGATGCATGTGGAACTGACACACCTGGACCACACCTGGGTGGTGGTCAATTTACTTCTGCCTTTTGCTTCCTCAGCCTTTATCCTTGAGATTTAGGCTGGTCTTCTCGGATTTCTCCCTAATTAATTCAGGTCTCGTAGTCACGAGCCAGGGTTTCCCACTGTGCTTCCCAGTTATTTTCTACCTGGAGACTTGGGTATATAAGTGGTGAATAAAGCTACAGGAGTCTCTCACTCTTCTTTCCTCTCTCTCTCTCTCTCTCTCTCTCTCTCTCTCTCTCTCTCTCTCTCTCTCTCTCTCTCTCTCTCTCTCTCTCTCTCTCTCTCTCTTCCTCTTCCTCTCCTGGCTTGACATGATAACCTGTGTGTGTGTGCGCGTGTTTCTTTCATCCCGTAGGCTTTCGCTTTCGGTACTGTGTCGGTGCTGGCGCCGACACTCTAGGAGGCTTATTATTATAGGAGTCAATGTAAGTGTTGATTGAGATCCTGCGTCCCACATTCCGGAAGGAGAGGTAGTAGGATTATGAGGCTAGCTAGGGTGACAGAGAGATGTAGTTGTATAAAAGCAAAACAAGACACGGCCCGGAGGATGGCTCACTAGATCAGAGCGGTAGCCTTGCGAACGTGAAGCTTGAGCTCGAATTCGCAACACCCAGTAAAAGCACCTGCATTGAGGGAATGGGCACAGGCGGATCCTTGGAGCTGAAAGGTTAGCCAGTCCTACCGAAAGGTGAGCTGCAGGTTCAGACCTAGAAAATTCAGAGGGGGAACTATCGAGGATACAAAACAAAAAAGGCGCCAAAAACCTTTATGAACCAGGGAATCCACAGTTCTTTCCTGCTTGCCGCGGAGGCTCCTCCCTCGGGCCCCGCCCACATCACGCAGGGCTTCGCCCAATCCCCGCGCCTCCAGGTTCACTGGGAAGAGCTCAGCTGCTCAGTGGCTGAAAAATGTCTGGGTTCATCGCTGTGGCTGAGGAAAAGGCGGGCTCCAAACAGTGTCCCCAGGTGCAGGTGAGACCTGATTCGGCCTGGGAGGGATCTGCTAGTCACTGTCACCTGGCGCCAAGGAAAAACTGTAATTCCTGCTTTTTTTTTTTTAAGAGAAAAATTAGGTCTTTTAAGTTTTGAGGAAAATTTACTACCAACTCCAAAAATAACGGTAGGTTTGCCTTTAATCCTATCACTCTCTAGGCAGAACTCTTGAGTTAGAGGCCAACCTCAAAACAACCCTAAAATTGTAGGATGGGTCTTGGGGCCCTTTCCCCTGGCTCCCTGCCATAATTTTGCAGGAGTTACTGTCAGCTTTAAGCAATTACAGCTGACCTGAATCTAACCTTTTGTTATAATCACCTCCGTCTGCAGTTTGCCTTCAGAAAGTACGTTCATGTTAGAGAGTTAAGTATCCAGATTTTGGAGAAGGAAAAAGTTTCTTAACAGGCCATCAACTTGAATCATGTCACTATGAAATAGGAATTAGACTTATTTACACAGGTTTGTTTCATGCCTTGGTATGGAAGAACATAGGATCTGGCATTCCTAATACTTCCTAATACTTTTTTTCCCCTTTACTTCCCGAATAGGTGAATGAATATAAAGAAAATGAAAATATTGCATATACTTCTCTGAGACCGATACAGATTACAACTAGAAGGAAAGCAGCTAAGGTTTATCTCTACCCGTTTTCGCTCAGCAATCCCAAGCTAGGCCTGTTTAAGTTGTCCAAATCCCCGGTTGAGAACAAGTCTAGCAGTGAAATGGTCCAAAAAAAGACAGATCAGAAGAAAACTTGTAGAAGGGTTTTAACTTCAAAGATGAAGGCCTTATCTTCCAAGGCAGAGTCCTGCCTGCTGAAACCGGCTTTGGATTCTCATACTGAAAGTAGCGAGCTGGAACACAAGAGCATCTCGGATCCAGTGACTCCTAGTGTGGACATGGAGAGCAGCGACGAAGACAGCGCACCAGGCCCGGTAAGAGTTAGTTGTTCTAATTATCTTCTCATTTTGAAACTAGAAGTTCTGAAAGCTAAGGTGGTGAAGGATCTCCAGCAAAATCCGGTTTTACCATCTAATATAAATTTAAAAAAGTTTTGTGTCAGCATGTGCTGGCGTGTGTCCCAACGGTGGGGTGTACGCATGTATGTGCCTTGACACAAGTGTGGAGGTTATAGGAATCAAAATCCGGTTCTCAGGTGTGACAGTGAAAAGCTCTCAGGGAGAACTTTCCCTCGGGATGGAGACCCTCCAACTCCAAAGACCAGACCGAGACACCACAGGATGCAATCAGCAAGAGGATTTGGTTTATTGTCGGGATACACAGGCACAGGCACCTGCGGGCGCTTCAGTCACTCGGGGGACTGGCGCGCCCCACGGAACCAAGGATGGGCTTTTATAGGATTTTGGGGAGCAGAAGCAAGCATACAGAAGCAGATGCATGGTTACAGGGATATAATTGGTGGATTCTAATATGGCAAGGGTTCAGCCCGGGGGCAAGTTTCTTAGCTACCTTCTTGGAACATAACGACAAGGTGTGGGACCTCTCCCGGGGCTTTTTTTCATTGTCAGGTGTTCAACCGAAGTCGTCCTGTTGCCAGGCCTTCAACCAAACATATCTTGCTTGGCAGCCGCTGTGTACTCAGTGTTCTAACCTTTCCCTGAACCAGTCATCTTAAGTACAGCCTTGCAAAATGGCGTTACTGCTGCTAAGCTGGGGTCTTTCAACAGCATGTACCTTTATGTTGAAATAACTTTTATTCACCTGATATAATTGTCCTCTCAGAGACTTAGTGCCTCCATCTGCTAACCTAGGCCTAGACCTGGAAGCTTCTGCCCTCCATACGATCAGGGTGGGTGGGAACATGTGGTTGTGTTTGATTCTATGCAGTGCTGTGGATTCGAACGTTCGTTCTCATGCTTCCAAAGCAGTCCCTTTAGCCACCGAGGCATCTCTGTGGTCCTCAGACGCCTTTTATTTTAGTTGTACAAGGCTATCCTTAGAGCTAAACAGCACCGTTCAGCTTTGCCTACTTAAAAAAAGAGTCCCAGCTGGCTCTGTGAGCTCTTTAGGTAGTCACAGCCCCTCTTCAGCCACTCCCTGCCACTTGCCCTAAGGCTGAGGCTGCCTGGCAGCTGGAGTACAGGTGGAGAGCTACGGAAGAATCCACGAAGCTTGGGAAAGTCATCACATCTGCTGGGCACTTCAGGGCTTCTGGCGATAAAGACAGAGACATCTATATCGGTTAAGGATGTTGGCCTTTTGCTGGGGCAGTCTCTCATCTAGCCTCTAATTTAACCTGACTTCTGCCATTGTGGCTCTCCATGCGGTTTTCACCACCTACTTCTGAGGTCTGTCCTGCCACGGCCTCCTGCTCTGAGCCCAGGAGGTTCTTCCTGCACTGGTCCCCAGCTTTGGGAGCTGCTGGGGGAAGGTCACCTGCCTCGTGGCAGCTCACTTTCCCCAGGGCAGTTTGCCCTTCTTTTAAAGGCAGGTGAGAAGGTGACATTTACATATTCTACGAGCTTGGCTCTGCTGACTCCAAATAACAATTGAAAACGCAAGCTCTTGCACACTTGCTCTCGCACACTTGCACTCACTCATCCCCCCCTCCCCCCATAGTTTCTCTGTGTAACAGAGCCCTGGTTGTCCTGGACTTGCTTTGCTGACTGGGCTGGCCTTGAACCCCGCAAGTGCTGGAGTTAAAGGCGTGCACCACCACATCCAGCAAGGACTCAGTTTTATGTAGCTAGAAAATGCAATATTTGGTTGGGGATTTATTTAGCTCAATGGTAGAGTGCTGCGCAAGGCCCTGGGTTCGGTCCTCAGCTCTGGGAAAAAAAAAAAAAAAAAGAAAATGCAATATTCATGGGTCATCACCACAGCTGGCTAAAAGCCTTCCCTGTATGGTGTTTAACAGCGAACACCCACATTCCTATAAGCAACTCTTCACCTGTGCTCTGGACGGAAGTTCTCCAGCGTGAACTGTGGGTAGACGTTGTTTATGCTTTCCCTAGGGGAAAAATTTTAGCAACCATGGTATATAAAGAATTTCTAACTACTGTTTTTTAAAAATTGTCCTTAAAATTTGAGACAGGTCCTTATTCTGTAGCCCTTGGCCATCCTGAAATTCTTTATTTCATTTTATTACATACTAAGTTTTTTCCGTTTAGATTTATTTTGCTTTTATTTTGTTTTTGCCTGCATGTATGAATATGCACCTTGGTGTTTGTGGAGGTCAGAGGAGGGTCCTAGTGAATCATTTTACACACGGCTGTGAGCCACCACGTAGGTGCTGAGAACTGATCCCAAGGCCTAAGCAGCAAGTGCTCTTAACCAGAGAGTCATCTCTCTAGCTCCGCTTTATAATCTTCGTGTGAATGGATGTGTGTAGGGGTGGCCTGCGTGCCCTAGGAAGCTAGAGGACTTCTGATTTCCTGGAACTAGAGTTATAGACCTTTTTTCCAAGCTAGAGGACTTCTGATTTCCTGGAACTAGAGTTATAGACCTTTTTTCCTTTAAGATGGAATCTTAGTCTGTAGCCCTGAATGCCCTCCTGGAGCTTTCTGTGTAGACCAGGCTAACCTGAAACTGAGCTCTGCCTGCCCCTGCCTTCTGAGTGCTGCGCATAAAGATATGAGCCACCATGCTTGGGCTATCTTGTCTGTTTTTGGTTTTTTTTAAGGATTTTCTTTCTGACTTTAGATTTTGCGTGTGGGTGGGTGGTATGTGCTGCTTGTGTGCGGGTACTGGATTATCAGCTGCCTGAATTAAAACCTGAATTCTGGCCTTCGAGAAAAGCAGTAAGTAACTCTTAATTGTTAAGCTAGCTCTTCAGCCCTCAGATTTTATTACTTATTTGGTGTGTGCTGTCAGAAATTGAACACATGGTCTTTACAGTGGGAGGCTAGTGTTATCCCGCACCGCCAGTCTCTGAGTGTCTTACTATATACTTAGGTCACAGTATAGGCATAATATATGTGTAAGAAGAATTATATGTAAGGTTTATGCTGTCCATGGTTTCAGGCAGCCATTTAGGAGTCTTAGAATGTGTGTCCCTTGGGGATGGGGGACTATCTTGTGTTTTGTTCTGTATATGAAATTCCAGAGCTGTGAGGTTTTCTTTTTTACATGTTCTCAGAAAAGCACACAGCTTAAACCTTATGAATTGTTTATTTCTGAAGGTTCCAGTGGATGTTTTGGATCCTGGTCGATTATAACTTAAACTGTGGGCTCAAGGATCGTGCTTGTTGACACTCCTGAGAAACAATTTTAAAAAAAATTATTCTTAACATTTATTGATTGATTTGATTGATTGTTCGTGTAGTTGGACATCAAAGGACAACTTTTGAGAGTTGGTTCTTTCCTGCTCACCTTGTGGATTTTGGAGATCAAATTCAGGTCACCAGGCTAGTGAGCCACAGTGTTAAAGGCAATGGTTACAAAGCTGGGCGTGTGCTGAGAGGAGCGCTATAGGTTTGTGATCAGCCTGGACTTAGTGAGCTCCAGGCCAGCCTGAGTAACAAGACCCTGACTCCTTGGGGGAATGAAAGTGGATGGTGGAGGGAGTAGGCATCAAGCAGAGTTGGTAGTGCCCCCTAACCTGCAGAGGCTCCTGGTTCATTACCAGCACCCATCGGCAGCTGTGGTAGTGAATACATCTGTAATGGTGCTAGCACTTGGGAGACAGGTGGATACAAAGTTAAAGGGTCATTCTTGGCCACATACCAGTTCAAGCCCAGCCTGGGATACCTGAAACCCTGTTTTGGTTAAGCTGCTCTTCCAGAGGTCCTAGGTTCAATTCTCAGTACCTAAGTGGTAGTTCACACCTGTCTGCAGTTCTAAGACTTCTGACACCCTCCCACATATATACATGCAGGCAGAACACCAATGAACTAAAATAAGAATAAATTATATATTAAAAAAAGAAACCCTGCCTCAATAAATGTTTCACAAATGCAAACCTTCCACTTTCCCTTGGAGAAGATTATTTCTTTTTGGCCAAAGTAATAATGCACATGTGTTAGGTAAGATAACCCTACATGAGTATGTGTTACAAAAAAAAGGCACCCAGTACTTTGCTGCTTATAATTCCCTCTCCCGTGGTGTCTTTTTTTTTTTTTTTTTTTTTTTAAGATTTTATTTTTACTTCATGTATGTGAGTACACTGTAGCTGTCTTCAGACACCAGAAGAGGGCATCAGATCCCATTACAGATGGTTGTGAGCCACCATGTGGTTGCTGGGAATTGAACTCAGGACCTCTGGAAGAGCAGTCAGTGCTCTTAACCACTGAGCTATCTCTCCAGCCCCCTCTCCCGTGGTTTTTAAAGTGTGGCCCAGTGAAATGGTTCAGTAGGTAAAGGTGCCATATTGCTAAGGCTGGTGGCTCGAGTTTAATCTCTAGGACACCTGGTGAGAGAGCCAGTTCTTCAAAGCTGTCCTCTGACCTTCAGATTCAGATGTGTATGCACACACAATAAATATAAAGATGTGAGATTTAAAGATCGTGCCCCAGGAATCCTGCCTTTGTCATCCCAGTGCTGGGATTTGCAGGTGTGAACCATCCACACATGTGTTCATTGATTGCTTGTGTTTAATGGAAGATTATTATTAATATTAATATTATTATTCTAAATAACTCTTGGCTGCTAGGAAATAGCTAGCTATAATGCATGGCATTTGGCTCCCAATATATTTTTTTTTCTTGAAACACAGAACCCTGGATGTCCTAGAACTCACAATGTAGACCAGATTCAGAGATATGTCCACTTCTGCCTCTCAAGTGCAGGGACCACTTGGTGTATGGCACCATGTCAGGCAGATTACTTCCTTTTTAAGTGGAAAACCACGCAGTTCAGATTCTCTTGTTATCCAGTCCAGCAAAGGCCGGGCTGTTTGAGATAATAAGTTAGAGTCTGTGTGCAGGTTGAAAGGAAGTATCTGGGTAGAGACTGAACCTGGTTCTTCCTAGTAATGAGTGAAGTGACAGATTTTTTGGGGTGTGTGTGTGTGTATTTTCTAGGATGATTTTTCAGGATTGTCACCTTATGAGAGGAAGAGAATGAAGAACATCAGAGAAAACGCAAACTTTTTTGCTTCCCTTCAGTTAGCTGAGGTATGTATGAAGTTTGTAATCAAAGCTAAGGTAATAAAATGATAATTAAATGATAATCTTCCACAGTGTCATATGAGGGTGTCGGCGCCTGCACCGACAACAGTACCAAGAATCGGGCGAAAGCCTGTGGTATGAAAGAAACACACACACACAGGTTATTCGTGTCAAGCCAGAAGAGGAAGAGAGCCTCTGGTTTCTTTATTTTTTATTTATTTATTTATTTTTTTTGGTTCTTTTTTTTCGGAGCTGGGGACCGAACCCAGGGCCTTGCGCTTCCTAGGTAAGCGCTCTACCACTGAGCTAAATCCCCAGCCCCTCTGGTTTCTTTATTGACCAAACTATATATCCAAAGTACAGCACTTAGCAGGTATCTGCCAAGCACAGTGGGGAACCCTGGCTGAGACAAAGGACCGACTATGTGGCCTGAATAAACTAGGGAAATAACCAGGAAGGCCAGCCTAATTCTGACTCAGGTGAGAAGTATCGGCCTGACTGCCAGTTGGGAACAAAAGGCTTCCACAGGCAAGGGCAGGGCTCAGCAGGGGTCAAACCTTGCTGGAGACCCCGAAGGGTCTTGTTCCAGCTGAAAACATTCCATGAACGCAAACTTCTTGTGCCGTAAATTACAGGGAGAGGCTTTTGATCCTACAATCTAAGACTAAGGCCAAACAGTGACAAGGCAACCAGGCCCAGATCCAATACGGCTCCCACGTGAGGGAAGGCAGCACTCAAGTGGTGTGTGACCTAAGGTGGCTTGTGGTCACTGTCCTCCTCGTCCTTTGGAACTCACTGCAGGGACCAGGCTGGGTTTGAACTTACAGTGGCCTGTCTGTCTCCGCCTCCCACCATGCTGGGTTAAAGCCTGCGCCATGGCGCTCAGCTGCTCGGGTTTTCTTTGTAGGCCCTGCTTTAGACACTGGTGAGCCTGCTGGTGGGTGTTCCATGCTGTCCTTCCTCCCTGAGCTTAAGTGGAGGCTGGACAATAGTATTTCAAGGTCATCCTTGAGCTACGGAGTAAGTTTGAGGCCAGCCTGGGTTACATGAAACCCTATCTCAAAAATCAAGAACAGCAAAGGGAGATTACAAACCACTTCAGAACGTTCATTAGCCAATGGGTTCCCGGTGGGATTCGATATTTGCTTATTGGAAAGAAGGTTGTGTAGGATGAATCTAAGGAATCTTGTTCTGATTTATGCACTTTTGTCTTTGGCTGTGCTGGATCACATGCCTGCCGGGGCCTTGTATGTGCTAGGTGAGCTCCTCTTGTAAACAATGTTTCCACGCAGCCTGATCCATGTTTTTAATTACCGTGTTTAATTGAATCTTTTTCTTTTTTTTCTTTTTTGGTGTGTGTACATTTGGAGGCCAAAGGTCAATCATAGATAAGGTCAATCTCAGGTGTTTTCCTCAGGAGTCATCCAGTTAGGTTTATTTTGGTTTTTGAGATGGGGTTTCTCTGTGTAGCCCTGGCTGCCCTGGAATTTGCTCTGTAGACCAGATTGGCCCTCACCTCAGAGATCAGCCTGCCTCTGCCTCCTGAGTGCTAGGATTAAAGGCTCACGTCACCATGTCTGACTCTTACATTTATTTTTCTTTTTTTTTTTTTTTTTTGGTTCTTTTTTTCGGAGCTGGGGACCGAACCCAGGGTCTTGTGCTTCCTAGGCAAGCGCTCTACCACTGAGCTAAATCCCCAACCCCACATTTATTTTTCTGACTACATTTATTTTTGAGAAAGACAAATGCATGGTCTGGCACATGTGTGGAGGTCAAAGGTCAACTTTGGTCCTGCCCCATGTGGGTCCTGGAGCTTGAATCCAGGTAGTCAGGCTGGGCAGCAATTGTTTTCATAGATGAAGCCATCTCATAAGCTGTTTTGTTTTTGAGACAGCCTAGGTAGCCAGGCTGGCCTTGAACTTCCTCAGTTGTCTTCAGCCTCCTAAGTGTTGGGATTGTAGGTAAGTGTGAGCCACCTCACTTCACTTAACGAGGTTTTTCAATTTCTTTTTTGTAGTGTTGTGAGTACAGGCACTCCTATGCACGCTAGGCAGGCGCTGTGCTACGGAGCCACACTACTAGCCCCGTGGTAGTCTGTGTATTTAATCCTGCAAACTAGAAAGCAGCTTGACTCTGGTTCCAGACTGCCAGGGCGTTAGATGGCAGTGTATACTTGCTTTTATTATTGATGATGTATTTATCTACTAGGAATAAGTATCACATCTTAAAACTATATTTCCTAGATATACCTAGATAGAGTAGCAGATACTTTATAATTTAATCCATGAACAGTGTAGCTACATGGTAGCATGTTTATGTGTGCGTGTATTTTGTGTGCTTTTCAGTCAGCTGCAAGGCTCCGTGGAATGATAAAGAAGAACCAGCCACCTGAATCAAAGAGGTAAAACAAAAAGGCTCATATCGGATAGAGGTGAAATTTTGCTGAGGGTTTTAAGTTTGAGACAGGCCTCTAGCCTCAAGCTTCTTATCTTCTTCTCAAGTGTTAGGATTCTGGGTGTATGCCACCATGCCTAGTTGCACATTTTATTGTTATCGAAGATGGTGATTTCTTCTGAAGTCATTGAGTCTGAGGCACTTAGTGTTTGTAGAGAGAGGCAGAGGCATCAGGTTGATAGCTGGGAGTTGTATTTGTGTAATAAAGAAAGAGAACAGAGCCTTTGAAAGTGAACAATTCGTGGGCTGGAACAATGGTTCAGTGGTTAACAGCTCTTCCAGGGGACCTAGGTTGGGTTCCTTGCACCCTCCTGGCAGCTTAAACTTCGTTCCAGGGGATTTGGTCACCTCTTCTGACCTCTGGGGACTTCTGCACAATGTAATGATTATAAACTCAAATATACTTTAAAAATAATAAATAAACTCTTAAATTTCTTTTTCTCAAGGTATGGCTTCTCTGGCTGTCCTGGAACTTGCTCTTAGAGCAAAGCCAGGTTTATATTTGTAAAAGAATTTTTTCTTTTTTGAGACAGGGTTTGTCTTGTGTAGACCTGTCTGTCCTGGAACTCAAGGCAAGCCTCAAACTCAGAGAGATCCTCCTGCCTCTGCCTCCTGAGGACTGGGATTAAAGGTGTGTGCCCCCAGCCCTCCCTCACTTTTTTTGGCATCTCCTGCTGCAGCTTAGGTTGGCTTGAAACGCATGCACAGGCTGCCCTGACCTTGTGAACCAGGAAGTGATGCTCATCATCTTCATGTTTTTCCCTTAGATTTTTTTTTTTTTTAAATTTCAGTCCATATTTTTTTGTGTTTATGGGTGTATGCTACAACAACTTGTGGGAATTGATTTTCCTTCCACCACATGGGTCCCAGCCTTGGCTACAGGTTACTCTGCTGGCCCAGATTTATTCATTCATTCTTTCCCCCTCGTGGGGTGCGTAATGTGTGCAGCGTGTATGTGGTGTATACAGGTGAGCGTGTGGCTATGCTTGTGTGCACGCATGCATCCCTGGGACATTAGAAGCCTTATTCTCTACCTTATTGTCATGAGACTGTCTCACTGAACCAGAAGCTCTCTTTTGAGCTAGGCTAGTCAGCTTGCTCTTGGCATCTTCCTGTTTCCACCTTCTAGTTCTGCCCTTAAAGGTTTACATGTCTACATCGAGCTTTTTTTTTTTTTTTTTTTGGTTCTTTTTTTCGGAGCTGGGGACCGAACCCAGGGCCTTGCGCTTCCTAGGTAAGCGCTCTACCACTGAGCTAAATCCCCAGCCCCTACATCGAGCTTTTTAAACACTGCTTGTTTGTTTTCTGAGATGGAGTCCATCATGTAGTCTAGGTTAGCCCGGATCTCAGGATGCAGCTCAGACTGGCCTCAGATTTGTGGTTCTCTTGGCTCTGTGTTGTTAGTGCTGGAACTGCAGCACCTGCTGCCTTGGTTTATTCTACCGTTAATGGTCAGGTTTTCGTCATTATACCAGTAAAGACGTGGAGGTGTAAACTGAGGTAAAAACCCGCTAGCTCATCGAGATAACTTTATTTTCTTAGCTATACGCAAAATATCTATTTATAAGAGCAATCCTGTCTGTGTCAGATTTAGAGGGCTCCTTAGCTCTCTTTCCTAGAAGACTTTTCTGGGTGTCCTGCCCACTGCTTCTCTGTTGTTCCTGCAAGCCCAAAGGGACAATCCTGTCTCTTACCAGAGCTCCTTCCATAAGAGAAAAGGGGAGGCAGGGAGAGGGAACAAGGGAGAGGGAGAGGAAGAGAGAGGAGTAGTGAGGGGGGGGAGAGAGAGAGAGAGGAAGAGAAGAGAGGAGAGGAGAGATCAAAGGTTCAATTGCTTATAAAATAAATCTCATGCCCCTCCCACACACTCTTGGCAGACTGAACCACATCACCATCATGGTGGGGGTGCTCTCAAGTCAGTAGGAGTAAAGTCACCTTTAGGGTGGGATAGTTCAAGCCCACCCAGCTGACTTTGCCTCAGGTCATAGACCTTTCCCAAGCAATTTCCCTTAATAGGCAGGAACTTAGCATTCTTTGCATTCTTGTCTCTGGAGGCTTTTTTAGACCTGAATGCTTCTCTCCTGGATGTACCTAACTGCATCGGACAAGCTCACTATCTCTCTAGGCTTTTATGTTTTGCTAACAGTTAGGTTTTTCTACGTACAGTAAACAAATACCCTGTAACAATTCCTTCGTGGGAGGTTGCTGGGGGGTTGGAACCCAACTGAGCTGCACTCCAGCGGTTGTTCTGAACATTCTGAAGTCTGAGCAATTCAGGATGAGTGGGGGTCTCCGGAAATAGATTTTATGCAGGTTGTATGAGCAGCATGTAAATTACTACCTATGCTAGTGCCTTTCTTTTTTCTTTTCTTTTTTTTTCTTTTTCTTTTTCTTTTTTCTTTTTTTCCCGGAGCTGGGGACTGAACCCAGGGCCTTGCGCAAGCGCTGTACCACTGAGCTAAATCCTCAAGCCCCCCCCCCCCTTTTTTTTTAAGACTTTATTACAGATGGTTGTGAGCTACCATGTGGTTGCTGGGAATTGAACTCAGGACCTCTGGAAGAGCAGTCAGTGCTCTTAACCACTGAGCCATCTCTCCAGAGGGGCCCCCCCCCCTTTTTGTTGCAAAGTTTGAGAACAAGACTTTATTGAAAGTTAAAGGTTTGGGGGCTGAGGGTCTGAGATGGCTCACTGGTTAAGAGCAGCACAGGTTGGCTCTTGTATGGTTCAATTCATAGCACCCACATGGCAGGTTCCAGGGGAACTTCATCTGGACTCCGAAGGCACTGATTGATACATGCAGGAAAAACATGAGGTCAACTCTGCTTAAACCAGCTGTACCCACCTAATGATAGGGAAACCTGGATATGTCTAAAGATAAACCAGAAATCCCATCTATTAATCCATCTTACCCTACCCAGGCATGGTGCCCAATTGGGGACTAAGTTGAATGAGCCCTGATTAGTTAGTGCATGTATGTACAAGCCCACTATATTTGTACACCTGTAAGCTCAGCTTCTGGGAGATCCACACCTCCCTCATACACAGCTGGGATTCATTACCCCCAATCTAATTACAGTAAGGCTCAGGTCTATTACAGTAATTTTAAAGGCACAGGGATCTGTGAGTAGTGCCCACAGGAGAGTGCCTTTCTTTAAAACATTGCTGGTGATCAAATCCAGAACTTCATGTATTGTAGGCAAGTGCTCTACCACTGAGCTACAGTTCCAACCCTATATATTAGTTTTTGGAAGTTATTTTAGAGGCATCTTGAAATTTTCTCAGCTTTCTCTCTCCCCTCTTTTATTCTTTTATTTGTTTTACCACATGTTTTTAGTGATTCACTCTGTTTGTGTGTGTGTGTGTGTGTGTGTATGTGTGTATGTGTGTGTGTGTGTGATGGCCAGGGGCCAGAGGCTTTCTCCCTGAGATACCCTGTAATATTTCATCTTTTATAGTTGCATATTATTTTATTAGATATTTTTTAAAGATTCTTTTTTTTAAAGATGTATTTGTTAGTGTATACTATAGCTGTCATCAAACACACCAGAAGTGGGCATCAGATCCCATTACAGATGGTTGTGAGCCACCATGTGGTTCCTGGGATTTGATTGAATGCAGGACCTCTGGGAAGAGCAGTCAGTGCTCTTAACCACTGAGCCATCTCTCCGGCCCCTTTTTCTTGTTTTTTTTTTTTTTTTTTTTTGTTCTCTTTTTCAGAGCTGGGGACCGAACCCAGGGCCTTGCGCTTCCTAGGCAAGCGCTCTACCACTGAGCTAAATCCCCAACCCCTCCCTTTTTCTTGTTTTAAGTACGAAGTTTTTAGGTTTATTACTGTCTTAGGGTTCTCTAGAGTCACAGAACTTATGGGTAGTCTCTATATAGTAATAAGAGAATTGGTTGATGACCTATGGTCTGTAGTCCAACTCCCCAACAATGATCATCAGCAGCTGTGAATAGAAGTCCAAGGATCTAGCAGTGGCTCAGTCCCACAAGGCAGGCAGGTAAAAAAGAGATACTGTTCCTTCTTCCAGCGTTCTTGTGTAAGTCTCCAGCAGAAGGCATGTCCGAGATTAAAGGTGTGTACCTCCACGCCAAGTCCCAGGTGACCTTGAACTCAGATCTCTTTGCCTTAAGCTCCCGGGATTCATAGCCACTTTGCCTCAAGGTCTCCATCCCAAGATCCAGGTCAGAAACTTGTATCTCCCAGCCTCAAGATCAGGATCAAAAGTGAGCCTTCCAACTCTGGATTATAGTTCACTCCAGATACAGTCAGGTTGACAACCAGGAATGGCCCCTACAGTTACTTTGTGTGTTGAATGTTTTGTCTGTGTGCTTCAGGCATGCTTGGTGCCTGAGAAGATCAGGAGAGGGTTGGGTCCCCTGGGCTGGAGTTAGGGATGTTGCGAGCCAGGCCTCCTGCATGAGCATGTACTCTTGACCACGGAACGTTTCTCTTGCCTAGCTTTTTTGTTTTGTTTTATTTTTTCCTCGAGAAAGGGTCTCCCACAGCTGGGTGGAGGTGGAACAGGCCTTTAATCCCAGGTAGCACTCAGGGAAACAGAGGCAGGCAGGTCTCTGTGAGTTTGAGACCAGCCTGGTGTACAGAGTGAGTTCCAAGCCAGGCTTATTATACAGAGAAACCCTATCTCAGAAGGAAAAAGGGGTGGGGCCTACAATGGATCTCAGGGTGTTTGGGAACTCACTATGTCGCTCATGCTCTGGTTTCTAACTAATGGAAATCCTCCTGTTTTATCTCTCCATCACTGGGTTATAAGTGTGAGCCAATATGCATAGCATTGTTTGTTTGAGATAAGGTGTCTCTGTATGACCTTGGCTGTCTATAACTCCCTGTGTAGACCAGGCTGGCCTGGAAGTCACAGAGACCTGCCTGCCTCTGCCTTCCGAGTGCTGGCTGGGATTAAAGGCGTACATGCACCGCCACTGCCTGGCATCTGGCATTATTCTAATACACACACACACACACTCTTTGTTTAATGGCTCTCACCTCATTGGGTCAAGCTTTTTAGTTTAGGTTATTTTGAGACATTAAAATCAGTGCTGCTCAAGAGACAGATCAGTGATTAAGTAAATAAGTAATTAAGCACTTGACACTCCTACAGAATACTCAGGTTCGATTCTCTGCAGTTACACTGGGGGAACTACTAGGCTAACTACTGCCTGTAATTCCAGTTCTAGGATATCTAACACCGTCTTCTGACCTCTGTGGGCACTGTATGTATGTAGTTCACATACATATCACACCACCCACACATGCACACACACATGCACACGCACGTACACACACCCCAATGCAGCTTTGTATATTTATATATAAAATGTGTGGTTATACCTGTAGTACACATTTTTAGATGTCCATGCCTTTAAATGACTAAATGAGGACTGGAGAGATGGCTAAGGAGTCAAGAGCACACATTGTTCCTCTCAGGTGTCCTGGACTTGGTTCCCAGTGCCCACAGCAGTGACTCCCTAGCACCTGTAGCTCCACTTCCAGATGACTGGATGCCTCTGGCCCCCTTGGGCACCACCAGGCACGCGCACGGTACGCATCACCTTCCACAGGCACGCGCACGGTACGCATCACCTTCCACAGGCACGCGCACGGTACGCATCACAGGCACACACAATATAGACATAAAAATACATTTGAAAGAAATTTTAAAAGTTATTAAATGCATTTTACTCTTCAGTGAGACAATCATGACTGTTTCCTCCACTTCTTTAGAAAGAGGCCTAAGAAGAAAGAAAATGAAGTCGGATGTCGAAGGTCCATGCGGTTGTTGAAAGTAGACCCTTTGGGAGTTTCATTGCCAGCATCTCTAACACAGCCAACGCTCGTAGAAGAAGAGACTGTAAGAAGAAATAAAACAAAGTGCATTTAGCTTAATCACATTCTGAAGAGTGATGTGAAGCGTTTGAAATTACACTAGTGGATGTTTGTTTTGTTTCAACTTTATTGACTTAATACTTGGATATCGTATGGCCTAATAAGGCTTTAGAGTTGTTAATTCTGGGTAATAGTCTGGTTTTTCTGCAGGAATTACAGAGTTTTGGGCAAATCACTCGCTCTTCAGTTTTCACACTTAAAAAAAATGGTACGGTGGGTCACATGTGTAATCCTAGCGTTTGGGAGGCTAATGGAGGAAGATTGTCACAAGTTCGAGGAGGGCTGAGTTTCATAGTTCTAGGCTATCCTGAGTAGACAGTAAGAACCTTCCTAGAATAAAAAGAAAAGGGGGTATCAAAATGTTATAAAAGAGGAAATTAACCCATAAAGTTCTTCATATGAAGGGTTTAGTGAGAAATTAATAAGTTATAGCATAAATACCAAGTAATATATGATCAAGCCGGTAAGGGTTGGGCTGAGGAACTGGCTGGGTGGATAAAATGTGTAAATGTGAGTACTCAGAACCCACAGAAAGCTGGGTGTGGCACCGTGCATTTAATTCCACAGTGAGGTGGGCAGCAAACAATAGAGAGACTCTGTTTCAAACCTAGATAGACGGTAGGACCCACGACCCCAGAGGCTGTCTGTTTCTACATGCGTGATGTTTCTGTGCATCCACATTCACATGAACACACACGCACATACATCACACATTCATAAAATGAAAGAAGAGGATCCCTTGACATAGATTTTCTTTAAAAACTGGAACCCTTCCTGTCCAAACACTTCAGGGTGACCTTGAGCTTCTGACCCCACTTCCACCTTCCCAGGGCTGGGATTGGAGGTGAAACCCACAGTAGCAGGTTTGTGTCAGGCCTACTAGGCAAGCAAGCATTCTGCCACATGAGATTCATCTAAGGCCTCCTTGGCATGAATTTCGAAAGATTTTTTTTCTAGGGTATCATTGTGTGTCTGAGACTGGCCTGAACAGGATCCCCACTTCAGCCTCCTGAGTGCTGGGATTACAGCCTCCTGAGTGCTGGGATTACTGAGTGCCACAATGCACTATTTGGCACTCAACCATTTTGAATGCCCATGGTGTGCCACAGTTTTTGGTGGTGAAAGGAAAGTAGTGAAAATGAGGACTGAATCCCTAGACCGTCTCAGTTTATATTCTAGGACCAAAAACGTTTTGCCTTTTCTTTTTGATAGCCTATGATACCTCCTGGACCCTTAGAAATGATTCCTGAAAACCAAGATGACCGCAGCGAACTGTTCAAAGCCTCTCTGAAGACATGGGCAGAGATGAGTCAGGTATCACTTGGGATGGCTTACAACTTTTAGAGTCATCTACTGAGGAAATTTCATGTATGTATATTAACTTAGCCCTTGGCGCTCTTCTAACGTTGTAGACAAGTAATGAGAAGACCAAGAAGGGGCTATCTAGTATTAAAAGGTAAGTTAAAATGCCTGGACTTGTTACTTTTGACCTCTGTTTTATACTTTCTGAGATGCTTGCAGTATAAAAACTATAATGAATACTACTGTAGGGTACTATTATAGGAAACCTTGAAAGAAGTGAAAAAAAAACTCCTGCTGTTTCTATGCTAACAGTGGTTTGCTTGCTTTCTTTGTAGTGTGAGGGATTGAGCTAAAGCCTTGAGTGCACTAGGCAAGTGTTCTACCACTGAATGTCTCCAGCCCTATTTTATATATATTTTATTTATTTACTTTTTTTTTTTTTTTTTTTTGAGACAGTCTCGTTGTGTATTCTGACTGGCCTTGAACTCACAGAGCTCTATCTGCTGAGATTAAATGTATTTGTCACTACACCTGGCTGTGTATATTTAAAATAACCGTGTGTATGAATGTTTTGCCCACATTTACCTGAGGAGACATTGTATGTGCCTGGTGCTTGCAGAGGCCGGAAGAAGACATTGAATCCCTTAAAACTGATTGTAACCTGCCTTGTGGGTGCTACTAAGTGAACCTGGGTTCTCCGGAAGAGTAGCAACTGCCCTTCACCTCTAAGCCATCTCTCCCCACACTGCACTCTATTTTATATGTTTGAGGTGAAGTACACGAAGTTGTCCAGGCCAGATTGAACTGTCCATCATACCCCACCTTTTCTGTCCTCTTACACAGTTCAGGATTTCTTGCTTAGGGAGTAGTTCAAACCATAGTGGGTGGATCTTCCCTCCTCAGTCAAGATAATTCTCCACAGATATGCCCTAGGCCAGGAGGATCTTAGATGACCTTCTTCCCAAGTGATTCTAAACTGTCAGTTCAAAATCAATACTAAAACATGCACGCGGTCAGGCCTTGGCCTTGCAAGCCTCACTTCTGAAGGTGCTGAGGTTATAGCTCTCAGTGATAGGCCTGGCCTGACACTGTGTGGACGCTTTAGGAAGGCAGCACTTATCTCAGCCCTAACGTTGAGATATCTAATGTTTTGCATACGGTATATACTCAGTGCTGAATAAATGAATTCACAGTTTATTAAGTACATTCTATATGTTCTGTGTAGGTTCTAATGTATATAGTTTCACACTGTGCCTTTTCTCATGGGTGTTTGTACATTTACTAGAGCACACTTTCTTCTACCCATTTGGTGTTTGGAGTTAGTTTCTGCTTGCTTTGTGTGTGCATGCGTAAGTGCATATATAATAATAGACTACTTGTTGGACTTCCAGGCATGGGACTAATGAGCCCAACACTGGGGCCATCCTTATGGCTTTTATTAAACACTATCGAATCATTTCCCTGAAATCTTCTGAAACTCTTCCATGGACTCGTAGTCCATGATGCTAGCAGTACAAGTGTAGAGTGCGCGTACGCTCTGGCTGCCTCTGCCAAGCTGTGTCTCCAGGCCAAGCACGTTGGATTTAACCGTAGCCTCCTAAGGTTTGATGTCCTCATTAAAATTATCAAAGTTAATTTTATAATTGGAAAATAATCCAATTGATTAATTTGCTTTCTTTTGTCATCTGGGAGTTTGATATTTGCCAGTATTTACTGATTGTATATTTTCTTTTTTTTGAGTTATTTTTTGGAGGTTGTTTTTGTTTTAACTTACCGGTTTTCGTAGCTACAAAGCCAGTTTAAGTGGTATGGTCGTCAGCGAAGCCACTATTCGTAAGGTGACCAAAGGAGCGATCTCCTCTGTGGCTATCCATCCATCGGGAGTGAGGACCTTGGTAGCAGCTGGGTCCAAGTCTGGACAAGTTGGACTCTGGGATTTGGTAAGTTGGGGTACTACCTTTTGGACGTTATCTAAAGTCTGCCTGACGGAAATGTGTGAAAGACATAGCCTAGAACATTTATTTATAGATGTTTCTTGAGATTTGTAGTTTTGTGCTTTATGATTTTAGATTTTAGAAATCTGGTAGAATTTAAAATTGTTTTATATAACTTTAGCTCTTTTAGCTTGAATATCTTTAGCCATCTGGACATAAATTATCTGGCAGGAGACATTAAGTGTCTATGTGAAAACCACATGAAAAGTCTGAGTTTTTAAGTTATGTTCAAAATAGGGTCCAATGGGATCTGAATGTTAAGTCGTCCTCCATATTCATGGTGAGGTTTTCAAAGTTTTTTAAAGTTTATTTATTTATTTTATTTTATTTTTTTGAGACACTTTTATAGACCAGGCAGGCTTTGAAATCACAGAGCTCTACCTGCCTCTGCTTCCCAAGTGTTGGGATTAAAGGTGTGAGCCATGCCCAGCTAAAAGATTTTTTAACATATATTTTGCTTTTTAATAAAAGAAATATATATATGTACATATATATATATTTTTTTTTTCCTTGCATGTATGTCTGTGTACTGTATCCTATACCTAGTGCCCACAGAGGCCAGAAGAGGGTGTTGGATCTCCTGGAACAAGTGTCAGACAGTTGTGAAATGACATGTGGGTGCTGGGAATTGACCTGAACACCCTGGAAGAGCTCTTGTTCCCGAGTCATCTCTCTAGCCTGTCTTATGTGCATGCGTGCAGTATGTGTATGTATGAACGGGCTGGATAGTGCCTCAGCCGTTAAGAGTTCTTACTGCTCTTCCAGAGGACTCAGGCTCTATTCCCAGCATCCACATGGCAGCTCACAACATCTGTAACTCCAGTTCCAGGGATCCAGTACCTTCAGACTTTCCCTTGTACCAGATACATCAACACGCACATAGGCTTTCAGGAGTCTTTTTCATCCCAGAGCTCCCAGCATGCTAGGCAAATACTCGACCAACTGAACAGCACTTATTTCCGCTTATGCCAAGTAACTTTTAAAATTCAAACTCATGAGTCTAGAATTGCTTTTGATATTACATATATAAGAGAATATACCCATTTTTATTGATTTGCTTCCCAAATTACTAAAATAATTTTCTGACTTCATTAAAATGGAGGGGTTGGGGATGAAGCTCAGTTAGTAGGATGCTTGCTTAACTAACATGTAGTTCTTGGATGTCCTGGGACTTGCTGTGTTGACCAGACCAGTCTGGCCTTGAGGTGGTGTGTCGCCATATTGCTAGGACTAGCTTTAACAGTCCCCCTTCCCACCAGTCAGCTCAAGTGATCCTCTTTTCTCAGCCGTCTGCTGTCAGAAGCAGTGTATTGATTGATTGATTGATTGATTGATTGATTGATTGGCTGTTATGAGGAAACTAGTTGAACATGTGGAGTTAATATGACCCAGTATTTTTAAACTGATTATTTGGAAGCAAAGAATTTCAGTACAAAGTTGTTGGTTCTAGTCCTGTAAGATGCTCAGAGGTTAAAGATGCTTGCCTAGTGAACTCACATGCTTGCCTAGTGAACTCACATGCTTGCCTAGTGAACTCACATGCTTGACTCCAGAACTCAACATGGTGGAAGGAGAGAACCAACTCCTCAAGGTGTCCTCCGACCTACACGTGTGCATCGTGGCATCTCTGTGGGCATGTTGTTGTACACACACACACACACACACACACACACACACACACACACACACACACACACACAGATGTTTTCCAAAGGTTACTGGTGTTGCTTGTCTGTGAATGTAATGAGAGTAAGTCCCGACTGTCATTCCAATATAAATCCTTTAATGACAGCAAGACAGCAACCATAACTACCTTTCCTAGTTGTGTCTTTCCCTCACCTCCAACTCTCTTCCAGACCCAGCAGAGTGAAGATGGGGCGTATGCCTTCTGTCCTCACAGCCAGCCTGTTAGCTGCCTTTCCTTCTCACCCACCAACCCAGCCCACCTACTGTCCCTGAGCTATGACGGCACTGTGCGCTGTGGCGATTTTTCCACGGCTGTGTTTGAAGAGGTGAGTGCTAATGGATTTGCGACCTGACGTCAGATGACATTCTGGATTGTTGATACATGCCACAGAGTGACTCCTGTGTCAGCCTTGTTGAGAGAAGTGTGTCACTTTAGATCAAGTCTCATACCGTCCATTATCAGTTGTGTGACCTTCATAAGTTCCCTAACTTCCGTGCCTACTTTCCTCAGCTATGAAATGGTATAGTCATAGTATCTTCCTTATAGAGTTGTCATGAAAACTAAATTGGACTAGTAGGAATAGGTAAACTATTCTTTTTGTTTGTTTTTTTTTTTCTTGAAGTAGGGTCTGACAAGAAGCCCAGGCTGGCCTTGAACTGATTGGTGATCCTCCAGTCTCTGTCCCACATGTCTGGGACTATAGTATGGGCACATGCCACCATATTCTTGTTATATGATCATTTTATTTGTGAAAAACCTTTTGAGTAAGAGTGCTGCTCCATTTCTAGGCTTAAGCTTTGTGCATATTCATTTTGTGCTGGAGACTGCATCCAGCTAAGATACGCTAGATACAAGATCTACTGTTGAGCCTAACCCCATTTTTAAAGAAATCGCATATATTCTCGCTGGTCTGGAATTCCTTACATGGTCGAGAATCATCTTGAACTTTTAATCCCATCGCCTCCATCTCCCAAGTTCTCTATGTAGGTGCCCACCACAGTGACTGGTTTACGCTGTGCATTCCGGTAAACACTGTCCCACCTGAGTGACGCTCCCACCTCGGCCCTCCCAGCACAGTTCTAACACACATGCTGAAGAGATTAACTCAGTTGTTTTGACCTGGCAAAGTAAAAATTGACTCGGATATTAGTGATATTAATTTTTTTGTCAAGAAACATTTACCAAAGGGGTTTGATTTTTTGACCATCTCTTAAGGATAAGGCCTTTTCCTGGGCTGTTCAACCCATGCTAGGACGATGGAGCATATGCTGTTTGAGAGTGTTTGGAGGTTTTAGCTCAGTGATCGTATGCTTGCCTAACATGCATACGGCCCTGTGTTTGATTCCCAACATGGCAGAAAAGGAGAAAAAGAAGGAACAGTGGAGGAATCCAGGCGCTTAGACTTCTTTTTGAGACAGGTTCTTTTTTTGTAGTCCTGGCTGCCCTGGAATTTACTGTGTGGACTATACGGGTCTTGAACTCACAGAGATTCAAGGCCTGCCTCCCTGAGTGCTGGGATTCAAACCTCGCAGTAGATATTTTTAAAAGACAGTTCACTCAGTGAACTGAGAGAGATGGCTCAGTGGTTAAGAGCACTGATTGCTCTTCCTGAGTTCAAATTTCAGCAACCACATGGTGGCTCACAACCATCTGTAATGAGATCTGATGCCCTCTTCTGGTGGGTCTGAAGTCAGCAACAGTGTACAATTATATAGCTGTTAAATAAATAAATCTTAAAAAGAAGAAAAGAAAAAGACAGTACACGTATAAAAGTGCTTGTTGTGGGGCTGGGGATTTAGCTCAGTGGTAGAGCGCTTACCTAAGAAGCGCAAGGCCCGGGGTTCGGTCCGCAGCTCCGAAAAAAAGAACCAAAAAAAAAAAAAAAAAGAGTGCTTGTTGTATGACCATGAAGACCTGAGTTCAATCCCCAGGACCCACATAAAAATTGGTATGCAGGGGAGAGATGGCTCAGTGGTCGCTGGCTGCTGTTCCAGAGGACCCAGTACCTACACAGTGGCTCTTAAACATCTTACCTCTACTTCCTGGAGATTGGGTGCCATCTTCTGTATGC
This sequence comes from Rattus norvegicus, assembly GCF_021556685.1. Classification (NCBI taxonomy): domain Eukaryota; kingdom Metazoa; phylum Chordata; class Mammalia; order Rodentia; family Muridae; genus Rattus; species Rattus norvegicus. The sequence continues at coordinate 107,993,404 of NC_141536.1, forward strand.
ATGCATTGGACACCAGGCATACATGTGGCGTTCATAAGTCCATCCAAGCAAAATACTTATAGACAGAAAACTAATAAATCTTTTTTTTTTTTTTTTTTTTTTTTGGTTCTTTTTTTCGTCCTGGAACTCACTATGTAGCACCATACTGTCCTCACTCAGAGATCCATCTGCTTCTGTCTCCCAAGTGAGGTGTGAGCCACCGTGCCCAGCTCTGAAAGTGGAACGATTTGATGCAGCTTTATTAACTGAGGAACTTTAATCTGCGCCAGCGGTGGAGCTCAGTTGGTAGATCAGGCACAAGGCCTCGGTTCCATCGTCAGTGCCATGTCGATTGGTACAGTGGCATATGCTTGTGTCCTAGCAGCTCAAGGACCTCAGTTGTCTGTCTTGAGTTTGAGGCCAGCCTAGGCTATGAGGGACCATCTTTCAAAAACAACAACAAAAGAATTTTAATGTTTGTTTTTCTGTCAACAACAGTTACAACTGAACATCTAGTCATATATCTTCGCCTTCCCTTGGATGCAAAACTACTTCTCAAATGTAATTTAGTTCTATCGAATTCACAGTCAGTTCTTTTTCTGCTAAGTTTCATGGAGTAGATTTGGGACTGAGGGTGTGGCCGTGGCGTGGGTTGCCGTTTGATACAGGCAAGCCTCAGTTTTCATTTTGCTTTGTATTCCCTGTGTAGATGATAGACGGTAAATGACATCATTTGGTAAAGTGTTCCATAACTCCCTTACTAGGGATGTGAACATTGGTTTTCTCTAAAAGAATGTTTTCTATAATCCCAGCACTTGGGAAGAGAATGTAGGAGGATCAGGAGTTCAAGGCCAGCTTAGGCTACTTGTAGAGGTGTGAGGACAACTTTGGGGAGTCTGTCGTCCTGTCCCGGTTTCCAGATAGAGTCTTTCTGCCTGTGTTATTGTGCTGGCACACCAGGCTGCCTGCCTGGCCTCCTCTCCATCTACTGCCATAGTAGGGGTGCCATGTTGGGGGTACAGAAGTGTGCCCTTGTCTTTTTCTGTGGGTTCCAGGGATTGGATTCAGATCGTCAGTTTGTGTGGTGATCCACCTCCCTAGGCCCAGTGTTTTAAGGACCACTGCCTCTCCCGTAGGTGTACAGGAACGAGAGAAATAGCCTGTCCTCCTTTGACTTCTTGGACGATGCCTCTACTCTGCTAGTGGGACACTGGAGTGGACATTTGTCACTGGTGGATAGAAGGACACCTGGGACTTCTTACGAGAAGTTTATAAATTCGTCTTTGGAAAAAATCAGAACTGTTCATGTCCACCCGTTATCCAGACAGTATTTTATCACGGCAGGATTGAGGTATGCTTGTTTTCTTCCTGGTTTGTCCCTTTGTGTGTTTTGAGATAAGGTCCCCCCTTTTTGTCCCAGTCTGTTTTGAAATCTACTAATCTCCTGCCTCACCTTCTCAAGGATTATGGGTTTGTGACCAGGCAAGGCTTGAGAGATATGCTCTGCAGGCAATGTTAGGATTTAATCCTTCTCATGTCACAAGTACATGGCTTATTTCATAGACCTTGGCTGGCTTTCTCTGTCTCTGTGTCTCTCTGTCTCTCCTTTTTCTTGAGACTGGCCTGGAAATCAGAGATGTGCCTCTGCCTTCTGAGTGTTGGGATTATGAGCATACCTCTTGACCCCCATCTGACTTTTGTGCCATACAGTAGCAGATAAATTTCTTATTCACATTGATAGAAATGTTTTGAGTGTAATTGCTTTTTAAAGGAATTCTTTTGGTTTAATAAACAGAAACTGTTGGAGAAGCATACATCTGTCCCTTCACGTCTGTCCCTCCACACATATCTCTTCACACCTGTCCCTACACACCTGTCCCTACACACCTGTCCCTACACACCTGTCCCTACACACATACCTCTTCACACCTGTCCCTTCACACCTGTCCCTACACACCTGTCCCTACACACATATCTCTTCACACCTGTCCCTACACACCTGTCCCTACACACCTGTCCCTACACACCTGTCCCTACACACATATCTCTTCACACCTGTCCCTTCACATCTGTCCCTTCACGTCTGTCCCTCCACACATATCTCTTCACACCTGTCCCTTCACACCTGTCCCTACACACCTGTCCCTACACACCTGTCCCTACACACATATCTCTTCACACCTGTCCCTTCACACCTGTCCCTTCACGTCTGTCCCTCCACACATATCTCTTCACACCTGTCCCTTCACACCTGTCCCTACACACCTGTTCCTACACACCTGTCCCTACACACCTGTCCCTACACACCTGTCCCTACACACATATCTCTTCACACCTGTCCCTTCACATCTGTCCCTTCACGTCTGTCCCTCCACACATATCTCTTCACACCTGTCCCTTCACATCTGTTCCTTCATGTCTGTCCCTTTGCCACTGCATGTGTTTACTTCTACTTTTATGAGAAGAAAACTTATAATAAACAGAAAAATTGTTGTGACCTATAACTTGGCTCGTGTTACTTTGTTTCTTGGAGATACTGAAAAACCAATAGAAACTAATCTCTGTGCCTGGCAGGAACATGGACTTCTTTCTATACCTTGGAATTTTTCCTTTTATTCATTTTTCTATACCATTCACTGTCTGAAAAGTTATAGATTAGAGGGTTTTGTCTTAAATGTTCTTTTTTTTTTTTTAAGATTTATTTATTAAACATAAGTACACTGTAGCTGCCTTCAGACACACAGGAAGAGGGCACCAGATCTCATTGCAGATGGTGTGAGCCACCATGTGGTTGCTGGGATTTGAACTCAGGATCACGGGAAGAACAGTCAGTGCTCTTAACCAACCACTGAGCCATCTCTCCAGCCGTCTTAAATGTTCTCAGTGTAACAGGATTCTGCATGTCTAACTTGGGCTTAGCTCCACTTTATGGGCTCGCTACATGGGCTGTGCTGATAAATTCTCTTCCTGTCCCAGGGACGTTCATGTTTATGATGTCAGGTGCCTGAAGTCCGGGAAAAGCCAGCCTTTGATCTCCCTGACTGAGCACTCTAAGAGCATCGCCTCTGCGTACTTCTCCCCCGTTACTGGTAACCGAGTGGTGACCACATGTGCTGACTGTAAGCTCAGGTAAGCAAAGGAGACCAGAACCTGTGTCCAAGGAAATCTCAAGTTCAGAGACTGCAACTATGGTGTGTGTAGAGTAGAGTTATGTTTACTGCGGTTGCTATGGAATCATCATTAGTGTTACATACAGTATCACAGTCTCTTTCTCCCTTGTGCTCCCTTGCCCTATCTCCCGATGTCTCAGTGTATTTTAGGTTGGCCTTGAACTTGTGATCCTGCTGCTTTGGCCTCCTGAGTACTGGGATTATAGATGTGTTCTGGATCTACCTTAATAGTGTGTTAAATGGAAATGGGCAAGCCGTTCAGGCATGTGGAAAACAGTAAAAAATGATGCATCTGCCTAAGCTAGTAATAGGTGTTGTTTTAGGTTTTAGCTTTGGTACTTTTCTATAGCAACCTCCCCAAAACTGATTTAAATCAGTTGAACTTAGAAACAAAAATAATGTCAAGTTAAAGAAACACGAAGAGGGGCTGGGGATTTAGCTCAGTGGTAGAGCGCTTACCTAGGAAGCGCATGGCCCTGGGTTCGGTCCCCAGCTCCGAAAAAAAGAACCAAAAAAAAAAAAAAAAGAAACCCGAAGAGGCTTTCGTAGTCCCAGTTTCTTGACAGCCCAGAAAAAATGTGTGAAGATACTTAATGCACCTATACGGGAAGACAATTCTGTTCTCTCCAAGATTACTTACTCTTGTTTGAAATTTGCAAGCTCTTTAAGAGTTGGAATTCTTCTCTTCATCAAGTATCTACTGAGTGTATCCCTGGGTCAGGCTCAAGAGTGGTGAACACATGGCCTTCGGGTGTCCAGCTGGTGTCCAGCAAAGAGAGTGAGCATTCCCAGGACATGGAGCCAGAGTTCATCATGAGGGCATAGCAGCCCACACCCCCTTCTACTCACACAGGCTTTACCCTTTCTGTTCATTTATACTCCAGAGTTTATCTTCCTGTATTATATTAACCTCCAGTAATTAAGCAATAATCAAACCAGGCAAGCTCTCATGCCAGGAGATCAATTGTTCTGTGTCAGCTGGGCGAGGAGGGGACATGAGATACAGACAATGGCTTCTTTCTACCCTGACCTACCCAGCAGAGGATTCTGGGTCCCTCCACTTGCCTGCTGGCCATCACTATCAGACTGTCACAGAGTCAGAGAGTCAGAGGAAGACTGATCTTTGTACATACATGCACTCGGAGCGTTTGTGCTTTTCCTTCCATGGCCCTTATGTATGTTAGACCAGTTTGTCTCAGTCAGGGTTTCTATTCCTGCACAAACATCATGACCAAGAAGCAAGGTGGGGAGGAAAGGGTTTACTCAGCTTACACTTCCACATTGCTGTTCATCACCAAAGGAAGTCAGCACAGGAACTCAAGCAGGTCAGGAAGCAGGAGCTGATGCAGAGACCATGGAGGGATGTTATTTACTGGCTTGCTTATTCGTGAATATGAATATGGTTTTATTGCAAGACTGTCCTCGTACATGCTAAGCTAGTGTGGCAGTACCTACTGTAATTACAGTTCTCAGGAGGCCATGGAGGAATCGACAGTTCTAGGCGTACACAGTGAGATACCTTTTTAGGGGGTCTCGGGGAGCAGAGTTTCTCTGTCTAGTCCTGGAACTTACTCTGTAGACCAGGCTGGCCTTGAACTCAGAGATCTGAGTGCCTCTGTCTCCCAAGTTCTGGGATTTTAAGTGATAGTGTTTAGATATTTCCACCCTAAGCTTATGATACAGCCTGAATTTTACAGTAGTCGACTATGTACTTAACTGTTAAAGATGGCATCAGAGGTTAGAGTCTGATCCCATATAAAGTAACAATTCTATTCCTTCTGTGAACCATAACAATTCTATTCCTTCTGTGAACCATAGGTATCTTAATTAAACACACTTACACTATTTCAGAAAAACTTGAGAATCTAAGTAACATGACTAATTGTCTTCAACGTTTATTTTGCAGGGTCTTTGACAGCAGCTCCTTATCTTCCCAGTTTCCTCTCGTCAGCACCATCAGGTAGGCCTCCATGCACAGAATTCCTAAGACCCTGGATGGCTGTGAGTCGCAGCAGTGCATAGAAGGCACACGTTAGGCCTATGGCTGTCAATGGGAAGCTATAGTCCTGGATTTGTGCTGCGCCGTGAGCTGATTCCTGTCCTGTCAGGGGAGCTCTTCTGGTCTCAGGGGCCCGACTCCTGGTCTCATGTGCTCTCTGAGGGACTGACTGTTCAGTCAAAGCTCAGAACTTTATTGTACTTGAGTTATACTGCGTTCCTTATTCAGGAAGACTACGACTTCTTGATGTGCCTGTTTATTCTGGGCTTCTGTGGCCTCCTTACCTTTTGGCCTTGTGTTTCTGGTCGCCTTCTTGAACCTACTACTTTATGGGACTTCATTTCACACTCATGCGTCTCTCTAGTCGTTGTTTTACCATTTTTACAGTTGGGGTTATACATGTAGTGGCTTTGTTAGCGTCAGTTTTCAGAGGCTGCATTTTAAGCATATTTTTTCCTTTTTCATAACTTTTGCCCATTCTTTTTATTTTTCAAACGTTATGTTTTAGTTTATCAGTTTCTACTAAAAACGAGTTATTATTTCACACAAATAACTAGCTTTCCCTGACGTTATTTTAAATTAGCTGAAATTCCTGCATGACTTCTTTACACTGATTTCTGAGTGCAAATGTTCAAAATCAAGGCACAGTACCCCCTCCCCCTATCTTATTGTAAACAGACAAACTCATTTAAAATCTGAGGGTTTTTTTTTCTGTTCAGTTTTTTTGAATGCTGTGCTATTTCTTGAGATTTTAAATTTTACACTTTATTTTATCATTTATTTATTTGGTTTTTCAAGACAGGGTTTCCCTGTGAATCCCTTGACTGTCTTGGAACTCACCCCGTAGACTAGGTTGGCCTTGAATTCAGAGATCAGCCTACCTCTGCCTCTTGAGTGCTTGGATTAGAGGCATGTACCACCACCAACTGGTTACATTTTAGTCTTTATTACTGTGCGTGTACAGGCGGGTTTGCGCATGTGATGGCACATGTGTAGGTTAGAATGGCTTTCAGGAGTGGGTTTTCCTTGCCATCATGTGTCCTGGGGACTGAGGTCCGACTGTCAGGTTGAAGCATCTGGAGTCAGTGTCAGGTTCTCGTTATGTTTTTTTCGATATTATTTTTGTCTATTTAGGGTCTTTTAAGTTTTGGTATGAATCTTAAGATTTCTGTTTCTATTTCTGAAAAAAAAAAAAAAAGATGGCATTGTGATTGCATTGAATTCGTAGATTCCCTTGGGTAGTATGAATATTTTAACATTAAGTTTTAAGCCATAAACACAGGATGCCTTTGTTCAATGTAAGTGGTGAGAGGCCATCCTTACCTTATTCTGATCCCAGAGGGAAAGGTTTCAGTCTTCATCAATCTGATGCCTTGTGGGCTTCTCACATGTATAGTCTTCATTGTATTGGGCTTGTCTCTCTGTCCCAGTTTGTTGAGTGACTGCATCATGAAGGGATGTTAGATTTCGTCAGACTCCCTTCCAGCATCTGCTGTGGTGTTCGGGCACATGGCATATTGTACTGGGTATGTTGTTATGGTGGGTCAGTCTTGTCTCCACTTGACCACAGTGTATAGTTCTTTAGTATGCTGTGAATTTGGTTTGCTAATATTTTTTGATTTTTTTTTTCTATTGTTGTTGTTTTGGTTTTTTTGAAGAAGAGTCTCTTTATTCTAGGTTGGCCTGGAGCTTGCTTATTACCTGAGGAGGACCTTGAACTGAGAAGGTGGACGCAGGAAGATTGAGAGTTCAAGGTCCTCCTCAGGTAAAAAGCAAGTTCCCTGGCTTTGATTGGCTTTGACTCCCAGGACTGCATAAACTGGTGAAGTGTGTAGTATATGCATGTAATCTCCTTACCTGGGAGTCGGAGGCAGGGGGATCAGAAGTTTACACAGTGAGTTCAGGGTCAGCTTGGGCTACGTATGACCCTGGCTTCAAAAAGAAAATCTTTTGTTTATAAAACTCTTTTTAGACTTATTTACATGTATGAGTCTTTTGCCTATGAATGTGTACCATGAGTGTGCCTGATGCCTGCTGAAGAGGGCCTCATGGAGCTGGAGTTATGGATGGCTGTAAGTCATCATATGGGTTCTGGGAACCAAACCAGTCAGTGTTCTTGACTACTGAGCCATCTCTCCAGGCCCAGAGGAAGGTACCATTGCCATAGGCTGAGAGTCACTGCCCTCTGAGCACACACGGAAGGCTAGAAGACATAGCAGGCATCGGCAGTTGTTTCTGCACTGGCCTTTGCTTTTTAACCTTCTCGCTATGCTATTTTGAATTATTTAACAGGTAAAAGTAAACACTATTTTGCTCTTGTTTTTCCCACTAGGCACAACACTATCACTGGGAGGTGGCTAACAAGGTTCCAAGCTGTGTGGGACCCTAAACAAGAAGATTGCTTCACAGTTGGTAGCATGGCCCACCCACGGCGGGTAGAAGTCTTCCATGAGACGGGGAAGAACGTGCATTCTTTTGGGGGAGAGTGTCTTGTATCTGTGTGTTCCCTCAGTGTTATGCACCCTACACGATATATTCTAGCTGGAGGTAATTGCAGTGGGAGGTTACATGTTTTTATGCACCAAGAAACCTGAGTTATGGGGTAGGGTCAACAAACTGTTCCAATTGCTCTGTAGCTAAGGAACCTAGAGACTTGTTGGACTCAACTTCGTGCATCTGTCTGGTCATGTGGCATACTTAGTAAATAGAGCATTGCTTTCCCAGGGAGACCTCCATGCAGAATGTGCTAAGATGTTCCAGTGCACTTGTCCGCTTCCAGCACTTCTAATTAGGCTGTACTTTTCAAAATTCTAACATTCTAAAGCTTTCAGTGGTCATTATTAACCTTTTGTGGCATAATGAGACCATTTTGATGCAATAGTAATCTGTAGATCTGTGATTTACTTAGTTTGGGGTAAATATTTATTTCTCAACACTGGACTAGGTCCTAAAAGGTCATCTAATTATGAAACATTATTGAACTGCAGAGACTGTCCCATGTTTGACAAGTATTCTGCTGACTCATACCCCACCTTTGAAACTTAAATGGTTGTTTTGCTTTGTTCTTGAGACTGGATCTTGCTATGTACCCGAGGTTAGCTTTGAACTTAGTCCTTCTGCCTCACTTTTCCAAGTGCTAGGACTGTAGGTATGTATTACATGCCCAGCCAGAACTTAGTTTCATAAGCTAAGAGCTGTTTTTGAGTCCTTGTATCTCAGTTCAGTGTTACTTGAAATCCCAGAATAGTCACTGGAGAACAGATGGCTTCTATGACTCGGGCCCACTTGGAGCTCTGTCCTCTGCCTCTGGGTAGCTCCTGAAATGGCCCGGGACAGCACTGTGTTTTAACTCACACCATTATCTAGGGAATAACTGTACAGACTGCGCTCCAGACAAGGGGCTTGTAGCTTTTCATGTGAAATTAGTAACCCCAGTGTAGTGACAATTCTGTCACTTTTAATCCCACAATACAGGGCTGCTTCAGATAGTTCACAGCAACTGACTATGATTTGCCTCGTGCTCTAACAGGGGCGTGATTTGTGCCAGCTGCAGACAGTTTCTGCAACTGTGTTAAGTATGGAACTCTGGGAACTTCTCAGAGGGTGTATAACTGCTAGGGCCCCGGTAGACAGGGTGGGGTGGTTGGTGGTCATTCAGGGGCATTGGTTGTGATTTATTAGCACTCATGCTCAAAGAAGCAAAAGGAAAGAAATTAAATTCCGGGACCCCCCCTCCCATTTCTTTCCTTCCCACCTCTAGCCTTTCTCTCTCACCTAGTGTTGGGAGGTCAAGGGTGGGGGATGGATAAAGGGTGGCAAAGAGAACCCACAGAGTAGTAAAGACCAGCTGCAGTCCTAAGGTGGAATAAAAAAAAATTGAGCCCCGAGTGTTGGGTGCCACTTCTATCTGGTCTAATTTTTTCCCTTTTGTTTCTTCTTTGATCACAACAAACAATAACCAACCAACCCTCCTGAACAGCCAATAACCACTAACCATCCCTTGTGGGGCCCTCACATTTATACACCCTCTGAAAAGTTCCCAGAGTTCCAAACTTCACACAATCGCAGAAACTGTCTGCAGCCGGCAAAACCACGCCTCTGCTAGAGCAGGAGGCAAATCGTAGTCAGCTGCTGTGGGTGGTCTGAAGCAGCCCACATCCCACACCCAGGATTGAAAGAACATATTCTTATATTTCTGTGTTGTCTTTAAAGAAACCAAAAACGATAGAATTCTTATCTACTCTAGCACTTGAGTAGAGGCAGGAGAATCAGGAGTTCAAGGCCAATGTGGCTCACCTTCCCTTTCCCCAAATTAATAAAGCACACAAAGTAAAATTACAATATTTTTATTTTTTAGAGGGCTTTAAAATAAAAGTGAGCTTCATATGTATATATGTATATATGATATATGTTTAAATATATTTTGCTGAATCAGTAGCTTGGTATCACAGTGTATTCAACATTTTCCCATTATTTGCCAAAGTTACTACTGAAGGACTTATAAATACCTTAAGCAGTATGTTTGGATTGTAAAGGGGAATACTCAATTGTACGTCAGAGAAATAAAGTGATACGAATTTTCGTTGAATAATGTCTTTGAGAAATCTTTATGACCCAAATTGGACCCCCAGCACCTACATGGTGGCTCACAACCATGTGTGACTCCAGTTCTCAGGGATGCAGTGCCACCTTCTGGCCTCTGCAGGTATTACAGTACACGTGGTATACAGGCATACTTGGCACGGGTTCTACTCGTAACACATAACGTTAACACAAAGGTCGAAATCTAAGAGTTTAGTGTGGTGGCACAGGATTTTAATCCTATCAATTGGGCAGATCTCCGAGTTCAAGGCCAGTTTGGTCTACCTAGTGAATTCCAGGCCAGCCAGTGAGAGCTCATCGAAAAACAAAAAGTGTTCTTATTATGTGTTTCTGATGCATGTGTGTGTTGCCTAGGAAGTCGGAGAAGGTTGTCAGATGCCCTGGAACTCGGTTCTAGCCAGTTTCGAGCCACCATGTGGGTGCTGGGATCTGAACCTGGGTTCTCTCCAAGTACTGAGCCATCCTTCTGTTCATTTATTGGTAACTCAGTGAGACCAGTTACGATGTTTTTTGTTTTGTCTGTTTGTTTGTTTGTTTTTTAAAAAAAGACCCATTCTTTTACGGTATTTAAATATTTATTGAATTTAAAAATAATCTTCATGGCACCAATGATTTATGCTAACTACACACTACATATGTAGAAAAAAGTACATTGCTTTGAAGGAAAAATGTAACTTAAGATTTGGCACACGAAAGGTTAACAGCCGTATACTTTTAAATGAAACTAAGAAATTCACATTTGTAGGTAGTTTATCCTCTACTGCTTAAAGGTGCAGTCCACTATTCTGTAGGTATTTCCTCTGATCAATGATGCTATGCACATCTGCTTTTCTACAGCGAGATCAACTAATTCTGAGAGGAAAGAAGAGACATAGAACACAGCAAAACCAGACTGAAAACTGAAACTTTTTTTATGATGGGAAAAATACTAAAAAACACTAGTCACCACTAAAGGGGGTTTGTTACTGAACTATTGAAAACCATTTGGAAACCAAATCGAAGGAAGCCTTTTCTGTCCTTATTTTCTGGGCTGAGCCTTGGGGGCCGGGACGACCTGAAGGTTCCGGGTCAGATGGTGGAAATCGCACGGATCGCAGCACTGTTAGGACTCTAGACACAAGAAACACACCAGGCAGTGGCAGGCTGCCTCTCTCTCGAGGCTGTGAAAGGTCAGAGGCAAGGCTACCACTCACTGCATAGATGCTGTGTTCTACAAACTGAGGTAGGAGCACCACACTAGAAGGCAATCTACTATGTTGCATAAGAATAGAATTCCCCGTTCACACCAGCCCTGTTTCCCAGTAGCCTTTGCCATCAGGCCTGTGCTAGGTAAACCTTTGCTATGCAGTTGACAAGTGGCAGTGGCTCATTGCTTTAAGTGATCCCTGGTCTTTACTAGGATTCCCCTCCGTTTGTCTTGTTATGTGGTAAATGTTTTAGACCTCATACAAATTGTTGCTGGTACAGAAACGATCGGAAATGATCGATAGGCCTGGATCCATCCTTAGCAACACTGCTGTTCACAGTGGCAGTACTTGATCTTGGTATTGGATGACATCACTGCTGGCTGGCTCTTGGAGCACCCTGCAAAGCCCCCATTAGGAAACACTTCTGGGTATCTTACACAAAACAACGATCGAAGCTGGCCCTGTGTGGGTTACGGTTTGTGGACAGGTGGGCACCGGTCTCTCCGCATACTGCAGTTTTAGGTGTATTTTTGGGAAGTGGGAGGCTGGTGATCTGAGACAACCTCTCGTGTATCTCAGGGTGGCCTTAACTTATTATGTGACTGAGGATGACTTTGAACTTCTAATCCTCCTGCCGCCTCTCTGCTGAATTCTGGGACCACGGGTCTACGCTACCACACCTGGCTTTGTGTATTGTTAGCAGTCAGATCCAGGGCCTTAGACATGCTAAAAGTACTTTCCCTCTGAGCTATCCTCAGCCTGAGGCTTTTCTCACATGTTCGTGGAACAAGCCGTGTTCTCGGAATGATGCGTGCATTTTCAGGAGCGAGCTAGGGTGGCAGGGCATGGTCCACAAAGTCAAAATTTTATTAAAAGAAGTTTGTTGACCTCTGGTCTAGATAAGGATGTCATCCACCTTGAAATTATGTAAACGCCCTCCCAGCATCTTCAGAACCCTGTGGTTGGTGTTTTTGTGGTTGCTTTGTTGGGGTTTTTGGTTACTGTTGTTCTTAATGGCTGTCATATTAATAAAGTGGACATGGTTCTACCCCAGGCAACAAAATAAGAAGAGCTCAGATACTCTACAGCCCAGTCTGTCCTGCATCTGAGGCTGTTCTGCTCCACTGTTCTCTGGTCCCTGGAGATACCCCTTGACTGTCCTTTATATGAGTGAGTCCTCGGGCCTCAGATGATTAGCAGTCTCCCTGAGATGAAAACAAGCTCTTGTGTTATCGGTGGTAAGAGGTGTAGAGGCCTGGGGACTGCTGCTCATCTTAGTGTGTGCGTGTGTATGTGCGCGTGTCCTTGTCTGTGTGTGTGTGTGTGTGTGCGTGTGTGTGTGCATGTGCGTGCGTGCATTCCTATGCTGCTGTGAGCATCGCTAAGTGCTCCTTGACCTTGTTTGCAGGAGCAGATGTTGACCACAGTAAGTGTTGGTCTCTGCCACGGTCAAATTCTGTGGCCTTTAGGCATTGATTAGAGATTCTGCTCAGTTTTCCTGGTCCCTTCCAATGCTGCTGCTCCTTCCCGATGCCTTCCTCAGATCTGTTTCTCTCTTGCATCTTTTAATTCATAAAGTAAAAACAAAATATGAATAGATAGGAAAATAACATTTTGCTGTTAAAATAGAGCTTGAAATAGTATTTTTTTTGGGAGGGAGGGGCACTCCCGCAGCTCCAAAGGCTCTTGGGTGCTCAGCACCTGGTAACTACACCGTTGGGACGTTTCTGACAGCACATCCTGGCACCACTTTAACACCCAGAAGCACTAGAAGTCTTGAGCTTCTTCAGGAAAAAAAAACAAACAAAAAACAAAAAACATTAAACCCATTAAATAAAACTCAACTGTCCACTAGGCTCTAGTCTAAGGGCACAGACTTACCCACCCCTGCTGCTGCTGCTGCTGTAGAGGAAGTCCCTTCAGACGCCCACTCTGCTCAGATTTGAAAAAACAAGAGAAGAAAATCCGACTCAGACTATCGCAAGAAGCAACTTTCTATTTAACCATTCCACACAGTTTACTTTGTTAAGCCTTTCTGTCTGGCAAGGAAGCCAGTCCTGCCTGTCCTTAGCTCTGGCCTCTCCTGCTGGGTCTCCCGGAACCCACTGGCACCAGTGAGAAAACTGCAGGGTGCAGAGGACAACGGTCCGAGTCTTCAGCTAGTGTCCCATCTACTGGGTGACACTACTGCAAAATCAGTATAGTAAAATAAATGACTTTTATTTGGATACTTTCAAAATAATACACATCTATGAAAAATTAACGTTCAAACCCCAAAATTATCCTGCATATTGAAGGATGAGAAACATTTGCGTTGCTGAGCCATTTTTTGGAAGAGCCTCTGAAGAAATTGAATGTTCCCAGTTTACAGAGCATTAGCCTATATCCCTTTCTTCTGGGAAACAACCCTCCTAGGCTGCAGTGGACTTTGAGTCATGAGAGGACTTGGTGTGGGTGCCGATGGTTCCGCGATGGGTCCCATTGCTGGGAATGGGGAGCCGGGTTCCTTGGTCCACCTGGCTAGTTATTGGGAGGAGTCATGCCTTCTCAGGTGTCAATGAGCAGGCTCACCACTGAGCGGATTTTGCAGGCAAACCATCGCCTGAGGGGACAAAAGTATTGATAGTGGAATTGTTCAAACTCAGGGGTCTGGCGGATATCTCGGAAAAAAGCAACGTCAAGGTCAGACTCAGTAAGGATGATCAGGAGGAGGAGCAAAACAAAGAGGAGTCCCACGGTCACAAGGAGCAAACGGAGGACACTTAAAACAAACTTATTCACCTGTTCTTGCTCTGACCCGCCGTGCCCCTGACACAGGGCCCTCAGCTCTCCTCCCAGGGCCTCCGCCTCTGTGGAAGTAGGGGTGCTGGTCTCTGACTCCTTCTCCTCCTCAATGCTACACGTGGCTCCATTGATCTGCCGGGAGAGCAGCATCAGCTCCAGGCTGTGCTCGGCTACAGGGGTGGGCAGCACACTGTCTGCAGGGCTGTAGGCCTCATCTGCTATCACAGCTACACGTTCATTGCTGTCTGCCCGGCTGCTTCTCACGTGAGGCAAGAAGGTGTCCCCATGGGAAGAGGACCGCACTGGTGTGGAATGGGCACTGTCTCGTAGGGACTCCAGGCCTGGAAAGGCAAAAGGCACAGGAATTAGCTTTCAAGGTCACAAGATACTTCCTATGCAATGGCGTCCGTTCTGTTCCTTGGGTGCCTCTGTATGCTTTGCTTCACAGCAGCAGTAGCTGTGGACTCCATATTTAGAAATCAAGAACAGGACAAAAGAAGGACCCGGCAGACATTTGAAAACATTTAAAGTTTTCACTTGTATCTTTCAACAGCCCCATAAAGTGCTGAGGGTGAATAGTTACAGAAAAGTCACGTGGTTGTGGAACTGTGGACAGAATCCAAGCATAGTGGTGTTGATGGGATGCAGGGCTCATTAAGTCTGCAGCCTGCACCTGCCTAGGGACTCAGGCACCCAAGAAACGTGTGACTAAGAGCTGCTGCTCCAGGACTCTTTTTTTTTTTTTTTTTTTTTTTTTTTTCCAGAGCTGGGGACCAAACCCAGGGCCTTGCGTTTGCTAGGCAAGCGCTCTACCGCTGAGCTAAATCCCCAACCCCGCTCCAGGACTCTTGATGCTCTAGTTTCTCTGTCTTTCCTGATGCAGCCTCTGGCGTGTGTGATATGAGTGCTTTCTGCATCACTGACGGGACAGAATCCTTTAAGTCCTGGCTGTGGCATGATCCTGGCCTCTGCCCTACTTCCTTTCCTCTGGAGGGCATATGACACTCCCTGAAATGCCTGTCCCCTCACAAGGACATCTATGACAGCCAGATCTCCCAAGTATGACCAGCTTTGGTGCCAGCAGCCACTTCAGTATAAAATATCTTGGCTTGTGATTAATCCCTAAGCTGGCTGAGGAAGGAGAGGCTGACATCAGGACAGTGAGTCAGAAGCCATGGCATACTAAGCTGTTGGTGTCTTCAGTAAATAAGATAGGCAGGCAGTAAATAGGCAGGCAGGCATTTCTAGTAGAACGCCTGACCACCACAGTTGTTCACCAAGCACGTTAATGTTCTGTTCTGTCAACAGAAGACTGCTGTAAGGTCATTCCATATCAGGCTAGTCCGAACAAGAAAATTTAGCCAGCACCCTCTCCCCATCGCTCCACCCTCTCCCTCCCTCCACTTCTTCCTTCAGCTTAAAACCTTTTTATGGATGGATTTTATCTCTGTTGTATATGAAATGTATCTCATTCAAAATGTTGTGTATATTTAAATTATCCAAAAATATCACCATAAACTTTTAGCATGTGGAATAGCATCCCGCTTTAAACAATTTGTCTTGTATTTTAAATGAAATACAGGGCTTTGTTTCTTTTCTAAGTTGCTAAGGTTCTGTTATGGCATTTCTTTTTTTTTTTTTTTTTTTTTTTTTTTTCCTTCGGAGCTGGGAACCGAACCCAGGGCCTTAAGCTTGCTAGGCAAGCGCTCTACCACTGAGCTAAATCCCCAACCCCCTGTTATGGCATTTCTAAATAACCTTTTGTTGCCCCTCCCCCACCCTGTCCCCTGCTCCCCTGTACTGTCCCACCCCAGTACCCTCTTGTACACGTTCAGAGCACATGTACTCCGTTTTCTCAAAATGGCTCATTTGTTTTTCAAAGACGCCATCTCTTGAGCCCCACTTTAGCTTTAACTTTCTGAGTATTCAAAGGTAACATTGAACTCGGATCCTCCTACTGTCATCAAACGCTGGGAGTGCAGGTGTATGCAGCCATGTTAGGCTTACCAAACTCAGAGCCTTCTGCGTGTTACGCAAGCATTCCCCCAATCGAGCGACTTCCTAACCCCTCACCACCGCCATGGTCTCCTTTCTGGTTTCATGGCCTATAGCCACTCCCACCTATGTCAAGATTTAAAGGTAGAATACAAGAGAAAAACACGTAGTATTTGTCTTTGAGTCTGGGTTACCACCCTTAATAGTTTCCAGATTTTCTACAAGTTTCATATTTTAGAAGATTTATCTGCTCCAGGAGCCACATTTGCCTGCCGTTCCTCCAGCCCATTAGGCTCAGTGCTGGGCGAGGTGGTACAGCAAGACAGGTGTATTTACCTTTGAGGTGCTCTAGCTGACGCCTCTGTCCAGAAGTGGCTCCCAGTGGGCCAGGGGGGACAGTCGTTAGGACCCTAGCCTGAAGCCGAGGTCCCATCCTCAGGATGCGGATGCTTAGGGGCCGAAGGCAGTGGTTAGTCAGCCGGAGCTGGACATGGACTCTGGTTTGAATCTTAATTAGACTCTTTCCCATGGCGGGCCAGGAAGGCAGTTCCTTCTTCAAGGGAAACCAGCCAGGCCTGGGAGGCACGGAGAGGAAATAGCCAGCTAGGGACAAAGAATCTTCACCAGTTCCATGCCATGGCAGCCCCTCCAGCGATGCCTTCTACCCCGACAGAGTGCTGGCTCTGCGGGGGCCGCAGGTCAGGCTGAGCTGCAATGAGGGAGAAGCTTGGAGAGGAGAGGCCATCCTTATCAGGGGACTGGATTCAGTCAGAAGTGCTTACGTCCATAAAAAGCAATGCCTTCCTCTGCAGCTTATTCCCCGAGGCCCTGCATGGCCCCGGCTCTCAGAGGGAAGGGGAAAGGCCGTGGACCAACTACAACTGTCCCAGAAAGTAGGCTGTGAAGTCATGGGCAGGCCTTATCTAGGCCGTGTACACTGAAGTCACAAGGAACTGAGGAAGAGGTGGCTCCAGGGCTGGGAATGGGTCCGACTATTCCCCCACCCCCACCCCTTTGGCTGAGCTCCAAGTTCTGTCCCTCCATCGACACAGTGGGTAAAGGAAACTGATTCCTGAGTGTCCTCTGGGCCTCCACAGCAGATACTTAAGCAAAAGAAGTCACAGTTTTTGTTTTTAAAGTGTTCCTGTTTGTGGGGATTTCGTGCTTCATTCAAACTGTAATGCTGTGTTGTTATTTTATTTCTTTTTTTTTTTTATTTTTCCCCATTTCTGGAAAGCAAATGAAGTTTTTCTAGAAAAGTCAGAGGGCTTCTGTGAGGTGCCTTCGAATGGATCCTGTCCCATGGATTTCGTTTGTGCCTTTTGAAGGCCCTGCTCCCACACCCCCCCCCCCCCCCCGTGGCTCCTCCCTGCAGTCAGCTGTGTTTGTTAGCCGCTGGTCACTTCCACACAGTTGCAAAAGGCCAGGTGGGAGGGCTTCTCTTTAAAATGCTGTACCACGCAAAGGATTTAGGAGGCTGAGGCAGGAGGACTGTCTGTGCTACAGGGCACCCTCATCCTAACCAAAACAAATTCACTCCATGGACATTAGCTTCCTCACCAGTCACAGAGCAGGCAGGGAGGGGCTGCTTTTCACAAATGAAGCAACCGCCTGCTGCCTGTTTAGGCGTCTCCATGGAGTTCTGAATCAGCCACCAGTGAATACTCAGGTCAGCTTCATGCATCACACCCTAAAACTTAACAGGAACCAGAGACCCTCTCAGAATGATACTCTTCCTTACCAGAGCAGTTCTGTGTTTGAGACAAAGCACTTTATACTGACCTTTAACTCAGGGGGGTCCTCCTGCCTCAGCTTCCTGAGTGTTGGGAGTATAGGCATGTGTTTTCACAGTCCTCTTACTTCTGCCTCCCGAGTACTGATCACCACTAAACACATCATTGCTGGGGACTGAACACTCTGCTAGTGTCCCCACCCTTTGTGTAGAACCTTCTACCTGCCACTGGGCTCCCACCCAACAGACTGCTGTTGTCTCTAAAGCAAATACGATTCTTTTCAAGTCTCTGGTGGTTTGATCGAGAATGTCCCCCACAGTCTTGAGTGTTTGAACACTTGGTGCCCAGTTGGTGGCGACGAGGTTTAGGATCTGTGGTCTTGCTGGAGGCAGCGTGGCACTTGGGGTGGGATCTGAGACTTCAGAGCTTCACTCGCTTTCACTCGCTTCAGGTTCTCTCCCTTGTGCTTGTCTGAAGAGGTTAACTCCCAGCTTCCTGTCTGAAGAGGTTAACTCCCAGCTTCCCGTTCCATTGCTGCCAAGCCTTGCTGTCCTGCCTCTCTGCCATGATAAACTTTTGTTATTTCAAGATAGGGTTTCTCTATGTAACTCTCGGTGTCCTGGAACTCACTCTGCAGACCAGGCTGGCCCTGAACTCAGAGATCAGCCTGCCTCTGCCTCCAAATACTGGGATTAAAGGCCTGTGCTTGGCTCAAAATAAACCTTCCTGCGCACATTGCCTTGGTCCTGGCGTTTTGTCACAGCAGTAGAAAGTAACAAATACGACTCCTGAGGAGGAACTTAGCCACGTCAGCGTGCAGACCTTGGCGTCATTTCCAGGCGCCCACACTCACCTTCCATGATAGAGATGTGCACAGCTCTTCGTCGTGTCCTGGGGACGCTGCTCAGCCGTGGGCCATGGGTTATGGAGGGACAGCTGCGGCTAGGGACCATCCCTGCTCTGAGAAGCAATGGACACAGAACCACTCAGTGACAGATAAGGGTGTCTAGATATCTAACAAATTCTCTTAACCCTTGACCCCCGAGTCTCAGATTCTGTGTTAGATTCCCTCACTTCCTTTCTGCCGTGTGTCTTGGGAGGCAGACAGGACTGTTAGGGAGTATGACCCCATGCTCCTGAAATGTCTGAAAATGGTACCAGTACTTTTGCTAGTTCCCATAGGCTGCTTAGGGGAGGCTGTGTTGAGGCGCAGGTAATAATTTCTCATTTCCAGAAGTACAGGCTGGATTTCTCAGCCAGTCTGTGTGTCTATCAGGCTTGGGGGAGGCAGGCTTCTAGAAATACATGATTTATGGACACACATGACATGATCGTGAGGTTTCTGGAATGGAGTAATTCCAGAACAGCTAAGGGTCTTCGTTTGCCACATCTTTAGAGCTCTCTGCTGTGGCTTGTCTTCCCTGAGCGGTTACAGGTCGTACACGGGTCCCGAGCCCCACATGATAAGGGGCCCCTCACTCTGCTGCCCTCTTTTGTGTCTGTTTGGTCAAAAGCTCCATGGGGCTTGGCTTGCGAGATCTTTTGAGCTTCGGGGATCTGTGCTGGAGGTGGTGAGGCCGCCAGCAGCCTACCTGTGTATTTCTGGTGGTTCCCGTTTGATCTTGGCACTCGACTCCATTACTTCCTTTGCAACCCGGCCACTGTCAAATGGTAAGATAAAAACAAACGGCAAGAAAGGCAGTTCTCAGGCCCAGGCTCCAGGACCTCAGGTGCTCTGGCTGAGTCAAGAAACAGAGTTCTAGCACATCATGGTGGCTTAGCTTAGCTCTTCACTGCTAGAGTCTCTGGGATCCTCCTGCCCCCACCCCTTTTTGAGACAGGCTCTCATTGTGTAGTCTTGGCTGTCCTGGAGCTCACTGTGTAGACCTCAAACTCACAGAGAACTGCCTGCCTCTGCCGGAATTAAAGATGTGATCACTCATGCCCAGTTTCTTTCTTTCTTTTTTTTTTTTCTTTTTCGGAGCTGGGGACCGAACCCATGGCCTTGCGCTTGCTAGGCAAGTGCTCTACCGCTGAGCTAAATCCCCAGACTTCCCCCCCCCCCCCCAGTTCCATTCTTAATTGGGAACAATTCCTCTAGTTTCTGTGAATCACCAGGAGAAAACCCAAAAGCTGTCGGAGCAGGGACACAGAACTTTCACAGTTCTTGGTTTGCTCCTGCTGCTGTGATGGCTGACTCCTGGATTATGTTACAGTTAGAAATGGCAGGTTTGTGGAAAGAGTCATGACACTACAGAGTTCCAGCCCAGCTCATACCACACCCTCCCAGCCCCAGGAGGCTGAGCCGTTAGACACCCTGAGTTGTGTTGCCCAAGGACAGAGAGCTTCCTGGAAGGCTGGGGCATTCATGTAAGCTAACCAACACTAGTGTATTTTTACCTCTGTAAACAAGCTTGGTTGCCTTGACTACACCGTGTGCTTGATCATGTCTATCTAAGAGGTCCAGAGGAAGTATGTAGCCTTGTGAGGTTTGCCTTCATAAGCCCTGTCTAATGGAATCTGGCCCCTTACTCTGGGAATCCTGGCTATGGGCCTGGGCAGTCTCTAACAAAACTTGCTTCAGATTTGGCTCAGAAATTGCAGTAGTGGACTCATTCTCACTTGGTGAGACAAGCTCTGTGAGGGAAGGAGAGACCTACCGACAGAAAGCTAGAGAGGATGAAGGTAAAGGGCTCAGGAAGTGGGAGGGAACGCCAGGCCCTGCCACGAGCTCCAGCTCTTTGTTCTCAGGATGAGGTACGGAATGTTCTCTGGAGAAGGAAGGGTCTGGAAAGATCTGGAGTGGCTACTTACTCTCACTATTTACCTGTATCGGAACCGGCTCCCTTTAAAGAATAAATTGCTGCTGGACACTGTGCGGACTTGGCTTGACTTCTCCAGCCTGTGGCAAAGCAAAGTATGGGGTGACATGGGGGCCAAACCACCTCAGAGGTTAATGGAGGGGGGTAGTACAGCCTGCACTTGGCTATCTGTGCGGGAGTGGTGCCCGCTAGGAGGAAGACTCAGCAGCTGAGTGGCCACGCACGGGTTTGGAAACACGTATTTGTTCCCAGGAAGGAAACAGGCCTGAGAGAAGAAGATGGGGGTAACTGCTTTTGATGATGCATCCTTTCTTTTGGCAGAAAGAATGGGGATGCTTCTGAATTCCCAGGGCAATGGGAACCTTGAACACTTTTCTCTCTGCTTCCTGGGCCGCTCGCTGCTCATAAGCCCCACCAACAGGAGTTTGTCTCTCAGATTTGCTTCTCTCTAGGTTCATGCAACTGGCCAAACCTAGGCCTTGTCCTCAAGGTGAAGGGAAGACAGTAGCCAAAGAAACTGCTCTCTTGGCTTTCTTAACAGCAGGGAAATTCAAGCTTGCTAAAGTCTCTCCCGAAAGTGTTTCCTTCAGCAGGAAGCCCACACAGGGTGGAATACACACGGCCCGTGCAGTTCACCATGGTGCTAGTATCAAGTGCACAGTGAGTATTGAAGACTGGGAATGCTTTCCCAAGACACAGCTCTGGGGCTGTGGCCCTGGCAACTGGCAAATCAGTTCTGTTGGCTAGAGTCAGCTCTTCCCCCAGACTCCTTCAATAAAGCAGAGTTACCACCGATGCTGGATATCACTGTATTTGGTGATAGCAAGGGTCACCTAACTGGAATATATTGCACTGTTTGGCATTGTAAGCTTTTCTTTTCTTTTCTTTCTTTTTTTTAACACTGGGTCCCATGTAGCCCAGGCTATTCTGCAGTTTGTAGCTGAGGATGACCTTTAACTGATTCTTAGGCCTCCAGCTCCTGAGGGCTGGGATTACAGGCATTTGTTGCTGTGCCTGCTTATGCAATGTGGAGTGCTGAACCAAGTACTCCAGCAAATGAATCGCATCTGCAGCCCAGAACATCTACTGAAATATGAACCATAATGCTTTGTTTTTAAGCAATGCCAAGCGGTTTGGTGAAACATTTGCCTGGCATCGCCTCAGCCTCTCTCTGGCCCATTTCCTTGTGCACGTTCACATTTCATATCCACGTTCTTCACCAGAGAAAAGTGGATGCAGAAGTCCCCTAACTCCTCCAAACTCTCAAGCAAGCAGAGTTTTCTCTGGCTCAAACCTAGCTTCTCAGGAGCAGGCCAAGTGTCCACCATCTCTAGCTCTCCTACCCTAAGCTCCCAGGCACTGGGCTCTGAGCTACCCACCAGGAGGGAGACCCCTAGTTCTCCTCAAGGTTGAGGTCAGGACACTGCTCTGGGTTGTGTGGGTCTTTCATGGAACTCCTGTCTTCTAGGCCTTCCAGGGCCCCACAGAGGCAGTGATTCAAATTAAGATGACACCCACTGGGCTTTCCTGCCACAACACCAGAGTCACTCTGCTGGCTTCCTGTTTCTCTAGGTCGGCCTGCCTGTCCTCTGGGGGCAGCTTTGTGGACCCCTCCTGTGCTCACTCACTTGTAGAATGCTTGATTCTCAATCCCACATTTCCAGAGATGCTTGCAGGCTTCTGGAGTTGGAGCAAAATATGTGAGGATAATCTTTTTTTCCTGCAAAAAATTCCAGAGAATCAGCTGAGGTGGGTGGAGAGGCCTGGGACCCTGTGTCCTGTGATACGGGAGGCCCTGTAGCAACTGACTAGCTAGAAGAGGGGCTCACAACAATTCACCACTTCACCCCTGCCAAGCCTCACAGAGCTCTTGATGAGAAGCAGAACGTCCATCCACCTGGCATTCTCTGGGAGAGAGCGCCTCAGCCTCATTTGACCAAGTTTCCTGGAGGCGCTCCTGTCTGACTGGAGCCTCTGGGTGCTATCAGCATATCCAGGCCTTCCCACCCACCATGCCTCCACCTTTGCCCCAGCCCAGGAGGCAGGTAACCTCCTCTGGATTCTTTACCCTTGGCTCCAACTACGAGGGACTGTCACAGTGCCCCAGCCCTCCCTGAAGAAAAGGAAGCCGGTACTCACCTCTTTCTGACTTACATATAAATAGAAAGTCTTTCCTTCAAATTTCAGCTTGGTCACCTCATTCCTAGAAGCACAAAGAGAGTGCCCGTCCGTCACCTGGCTTAGGCTGCTTGTCCACAGTAATGTAGATGCACAGCCCACCCGACTGGAAGGGGCTCCAGGCACAGACACAATTTTAGCCAGAGTTAGAACTGAGAACAAGACAGTAGCGCAGTGGCCTTAGAGAACAGTCATTGAGACAGTTCAGCCCACAGTTTCCCAGTCAATCACACTGTAATATTGGGGTGAGAGGAGGATTTCGGGCTCATCAACAGTGGCTAGAAAAGGGTAACATTTGCACGGAAAAGTGAGTGCAGGAAGAGGGCATTGTTGCCAGATTTGATTCATAGCACAGGTACGTTATCTGATGGGACTGTCGAATAGAAGATGCCACAGGTAGCTGATGAGGCCAAAGTTGAAGATCACAGCAAAGAATGAAATACAAGGCATCCAGGTGCTGAGGGTGCTGGGTCTTTCAGGTGACTGTGCCACTGGATGGAGAATGCAGCTTAATGCAGACAGATGTCAAACGATCTCAGGGAAGGGTGGGGCAACATACCAAAGAGAGAGAACAGATTACATGGAACAGTCATGCAGGGTACTGACCAGGAAAGGGGCTTAGGGGTTATTGTAGAAAAATCCTTGAAGCCACCAGCCCAGTGAATGGCTGCAGTAAAAGAGGCAAACAGGATACTGGGGTACGTCACCCGTGGGACAGACACAAATCAGAAGAAGTGACATGGTTACTGTACATGGCACAGCCTAGACCTCTCCTCCACAAACTGCTTGGTTACATTTACAAAGTGGGGGAACTACCTGGGATTTATTTGGATGTCCCTGAGAGCCACCAGGCCTCCCCATCAGCTAGCCCTGTGTGCCCAATCAGGGCCCGATTCCCCACCGGAGTTTTCATTTTTCTGCCTGAGACCCCTAAGGAGGTCTGGTCGTGCACATCTGCCATCGGTAGGCGTCCTGTTGCCTCTAGGGAGGTTTCCTCACCATCCCAGTAAGTGGTCAAAAGGCAGTAATCACCAGGTACCTGATTTATGGTTGATAATGTCATGGGGGTAGAGGGATGTGACTCACTCTCACCAAGAAGTCATGGCTGGGTCAGAGTGACACTTTACAACTCCCCAGTACAGGTTTAGAACTAGTGCAAACTTCTTCTTGTCACTTTCTGTCGCTGTTGGCCAACTAACCATGACTCCTACACTCAGGTAGAATGCAATGGGTGTTCAGCTTCTAGTGAGTGTGGGGGATAGTTTTCCTCTTTTTGCCTTTTTGATATGAGATCTCACTGTGTAGCCCTGGTTGTCCTGGAACTCACTGTGTAGACCAGGCTAGCCTCGACATGAAGGTAATCCCCTCACTCCTGAGTGCTGAGATTGCACCTGGCCTATGAGTTTGTTTTTTCCTATTGAATGTGAGGTTGGATTTATACCTATGATTCTGAAGTTGAGACAGTAGGAGGGTTTCCAGGGAGAAAGGGTCATGGGAGAATGAAAAGTGGGGGAGGCAGGGATAACTTAGGGGCCGAGAGTGTCTATTACAGGGATGACCTGGTTTCTGGACTAAGACAACCACTCTGTCGAGGGTACAAGCCTTCAAGAACACCAGACGCATCAGGCAGAAAATGCCCTACCCAAGAACTGCGGCCCAATCCCAGTCAGTCTTCTGAAATGCGTTTTGCTGGCTAGGGGACAGCAAACCCTCACACTGTCACACAAAGTACAGAGACGGGAGCCAATGTGGGGGATGATAGGTGTGTTGGGTACTCCATGATACCCCCTGCCTTGTGAATGGGACTCAGAGCCACATGTCTGAGGAGTGTTGCTTCAGGACTCGTTAATCATATTACCAGCCCTCACGAGAGCAACCTGGGGCAGGAAGGTGGCTGGTGGCCCGGGAAGGGTTGACTGCATCCCTGAACATCCTGAGAAGAAAACTCACGAGAAACAGCTCTATTCTCCCCATACTTCACTCAACAGAAGCAAGGGAAGGACCCTGGTCCTAACCACATTCTTCCAGACCAAGGGAAGCCATGTATCCAACTTATCTGTTAGAAGGGCTTAGACACGCAGGCTGAGGCCCAACGCAGAATTGAAATCACAGGGGGCTCAAACTGTGTTCTCTCTCATATGTCCACCCTACTTTTAGATTTTTAGATTTGCGTGTTTATAATGGTCTGTACAAGTTAGGAAGCCATGATTGAGGGGAGGGAGAAAAACCTTTAGAGAGGGTAGTGGAATATGTATGATGTCAAAGTGTGTGTGTGTGTGTGTGTGTGTGTGTGTGTGTGTGTGTGTATGTTTTACGTGTGTGTGAGTGAGTGTAAGTGTGTGTGTGTGTGTGTGTGTGTGTGTGTGTGTGTGTGTCTGGGAGTAAGAGTGGGGAAGAGGATGGGATGAAAAGGGAGGAGGGGATGGGAGGGTGAGTTAACTAAAATTAAGCATGTGTGAAAAAAACCTTATGGAATACTACTACTTTGTAAATAAATTTAAAAATATACTTAAAAAAACAAATTTGAACAGAGATACTTTGTATGGGTAGACAATCCTTTCCCCAAAGGCATGGGTTACTAAATGAAAATCTCAGTGCCAGTGTTGGATTATCTCCCTACTAGTTACTGGTTAGGGAGGCTCCCAGAAGTCCCCCAAACCACACAGGGCATTGTTGTTGCTCTTGATGCCCACAATAACCATAGGTAAGGCCATATGGCAGAAGACATAAAACACTTTGGTTGTAAGACATAGAGAAATCAACCTGGAAGCTTCCTTCTAGGTAGCTTTCATAGTGCCAAAGGGTGGAAGGGAGTTAGTTACCAATGCACTACCCAGTGACGGCCCCTGCAGCTACTATACTAATGTGCCAAGCAGGGTGTGCCCACTGGTACCCAACAGTGGTATAACTGCCAGGGCATAACCAACTGCTTTCTGATTGGATTTGAGGCCTGTGCCACAGGAATGGAAGTTTGATGCTGTAAAAGTAGTCAAAAGGCCTTGGCTGGTGAGGTCATAGGCCTTGGCTGATGAATATCTATGTTTATACCTTAGGTCAGTGCTCAGTCTTGGTCAGTGAAGCTATTTTTGCAAGATCAAACCAGCTAGTAATTCCAGCACAGATGGGGAGGGGCACATAGGATCCAGCACTAGCTGAGGACCTCTTAGCAACGGAGGCTGCTGTGTGTGCGTGCGTGTGTGTGTGTGTGTGTGTGTGTGGTCATTTTTCTTTGGGGTGTGTGTGCGTGTGGCTACTGGTAGGTTGCACACGCAGACAGCACTAGTCTGCCTCTGGTTAGATTTAAAACGGGATGGGTTCTGCTGGTGAAAGGCTCAATGAGAAACGGTGCTGAGCCTGGTGACCTGAGTTTAATTCCAGGGCTCACATGGCGGCAGGAGGGAGGAGACTGAAAAACTGTCCTCTTAGCATCACACATGTGCTGTGGTAGGAGTGACCACTACATACAAAATACATAAATGTAGCCAAAAATTGTTTTAGCCATGTGGTGGTGGCACATACCTTTAATTCCAGACTGAGGAGACAGAGGCAGGCAGAGTTTGAGGACAGCCTTGTCTACAGAGTGAGTTCCAGGATAGCCAGGGCTACATAGAGAAACCCTGTCTAAAACAAAAACAAACAAACAAACAAACAAAAAAAAAACAACAACTCAGAGTTTAAAAAAAGAGAACACAAAAAGAGCTGGGCATGGTGGCATACACCTTTAATCCCAGCAGATTTTTTAATCCCTCTGGGAGACAGAGGCAGGCAGATCTTTGTGAGTTTGAAACCTGCTTGGTCTACATAGTAAGTTCCAGGACAACCATGGGGCTATGTAGACAGATGCTGCCTTTAAAAAAAAAAAAAAAAAAGCCACAAATGTGAAGGAGAGGCATGGGGGGGAGGGGTATCTTAGGGGAGTGGCCAGAGGGGTTGGGATGGATCGTATCAAGATACATTGTATATATGTAGAAAATTGTCAAAGATTACAATTTTTTTTTAAGAAAGAAAAAAGACAGGTTCTCAATTATGCAGAATATCTTGGTGAGAGCAACAGATGTTTATACAGACAGGGAAGCACACAGGTCCCAAGATAGCCACATGTCAACACGTAGCCACCTGTGCCCAGCCACCCCCAACTGAGACAAGGAGGGGAGTAAGGTGGGCAGGTGCAACCGAGACAGTGGCTCCTGCATGCGGGATGTGGCAGGGGAGAGGGAGGGGAAAGGTAGGATGTGGCTCTCAGAGGGACACGGAGCCCTAAGGATGGGGATGTGTGGGGCAGCAGTATCTCATCTCTAGCAGACTGGGCCGAGGGTATTTCACATGTCATAGGTGACATCTAGTTGTCTGTGAGCCCCTCCCTTGTCAGAAGAGTAAGTGAGAGCATTGGGCTATGTATTGAGATACTCCTGGATGGCCTTAATTATCGGCAGTGACCTTCAGTGAGTGATGGACCCAAAGACTTAGTTCACTTGGGGACTTCTCTTATGTTGGCTCCAGTTGCAGGCTTCCCTCGAGATCAAACCCCAGTGCCCTCTCTGTCTGCAGAGGCTGCTGACTCTCAGGAACACCCTTTGAAAGGACAGGATCCCACAGAGAAGACCACTACCTTGATCGGCTCTTTCTCAACTCAAGGCTTTGGGAAAGGCTGCAAACCGTAGCTGCCCATCACAGACAAAGGACATGGGTACCACAGCCCCTCCCCAGTTAGTGATGCATGAGGAACCTGTTCTGTAGATGAAGACAGACACTCACCATTTAATGAAGTGAACCCTCTTGTTTCCTTGAAGAACAACAAACCCGAAAGGAGTGAAGGCCAGAAACGCAGCATTCCCTGACACATCCTGTAATAGAGAAAGACTGCTCACTGGGCCATAGAGGTGCAGGTATAGAAGAGAAAAGGCGGAAAACACATTGCTCTAAGTCTGAGGTAGTGGCAAAAACCTTTGGTTCCAGCACTCAGGAGGTAGAGGCAGGAAGATCAGAGTTCAAGGTCATCATCAGCTACATAGTGAGTTCAAGGCCAGCCTAGGCTGCAGGAGAAGCCAGTCTCAAAAACCATAGATGAACACCCATGCTATCTGTAGGTGAAGCAGGGGAACCGCCTTTTAGTAGGCCGTTGTAAGATGTGCAGGGCATTTAAGAGCACAAGTTCACAGCTTGAGTCCCAGTCCTGCTACTTGCCAGATGCGCCTCAGTGTGATGGCAACTGTACTACTGTCCCATTGATGGGGTGACATCGTACAGTGTGTGGTAATGGCACCAGCCTCTGCAGGCTGGTGTGGACAGCTAGAGAGAATGTCAAGACCATTGTATCGCTGCTGTGATTTTTAAACTAGTACGGTCACCTTGGGAAACAGTTGGGAAATGGTTAGATATAGAGTTACTACATGACCCAACAATTCCACTTTTAGGGCTATGTCGAAGAGAATTTTAATGTGCCTTGAGGTGTATGGATGTTACTACTATGGCTTTTTAGAGTAGCTACACAATGTGAGCAATCCAGTCCAGTTGCAGAAGAGAATGTTCCTCCATCAACAGGCAGAAGAGCGAGTGGTAGATGGTGGTGCATTGGATATTAACCGGCAGTGAAGGGGGATGGGGTACTCATATGTACAACATGGCTGGACCTTTATGGGGATCACAAAAATATCCTAAAATTTGATGGTAGGGGTGACTGTGAATATACTAAAGACCACTGACTGCACAAGTAAAAGGGTGACTTTTATGATAGTGTGTGTGTGTAAATGGTTACTACTCAGGCCTGTAATCCAAGGCTGAGGCAGGGAGATCCTAAATTAAAGGTGTGCCTAGGCTACAGAGTAACTTCAAGGTCAGTCTGGGTAATTCAGTAGGAAGTTAAAGAGGGCTGGGGATTCAGGGGCAGAACACTTGCCTAGCATGTGTAAAGTCCTAGGTTCAATCCCAAGTACTGCCAAAACGAATCAGCTGACAGGCGGCGTATCACTGTCTCTGTTTACATAATACCATGGGATAATTACCTCAGGAGAGTTTAGATGGAGACATAAGCAGCACCCCAGTGTGTCAGCACCAGGCTGGGGATTTTGCTGAGCAAGTGGGGTGAAGGCGCATCATGGGGCCTGGTACCCTCAGGTGGAGGATCCCGGGTGGAAGAGGTTGCCTAGCAGAGGTGACCTCAGCTTCCTTTGGATCAAGACACTGCGTCAGTCAGGCTCTGCTTTCAGGATACGTAAGTAACGACAGAGATTTCTGGAAAACCTTGCATGAAGTGGGCAGTTCTGGTTTCTCTCAGCTTCAGAGCTTGCCACCCTGGCCAGATATTTAGAGACGGGGGACCCTCGGCAGGACCCTCACCTCAAGGGAAAAAGCATTTGCCTTAAAGCTGCCTCTCGGAGTCAGGCTCGCAAGTGTGAGCATCTGGGCCCAGGAATATATGTGTGCTTTCTAAACCCTTTGGACTAACCTCATCACTACCATTTCCTCTGGGCTGTGGGGAGCCGGACACTTGGCCACAAAGCACAGGGTCATTTAACCCAAGGGCTTAGCAAAGGGCTTTTAAAAGAAGACATAAGCCTGGTTTCTTCCGAGTCATGTGGCTGGCTTCCTCCTGCCTGTCACCAGTGCTTGGAGGTGATTAACAACAAACCAGTGCAAGGTGCGGCACGCAAACACAGTCCCTGACCGCCAGGAGGCGGCAGGCCTAACTTGGCTGAGTTGGCATAAACATGGATCAAGCAAGGTAGGTGACATTTGTGGGGACAATGCCAGAGGGAGGCAGCCAATCTAAGATAGAGGGTGGGCCTTGAAAAGCTTTCTGTCGCTGTGCAGGGTGGACCCACAGACAGGAGCTGCGAGGGGCCCGACCTCAGAGTGTTTGCGCTACTGTAGAACAGGCTATAGGAAGATTTAGCAGAGGTGGTGTGAGACAGTGTTGTGGCTCATCGAGGACACTGGGCTACGGCAGGGGAAGTTCATACTTAAAGGGATAAGGGAAGGCTGGAGTAGAGGTGGAAAGGGTGTCTCATAAAGCTTTCTGAGGCACAGGAAAGGGTCTAGAAGGAAGAGCAGCTGGGGCAGTGATTCTCAACCTTCCTGACCCTGTGACCTTTTGGTACAGTTCCACATGTATGGTGACCTCCTGACCATAAGGTTGTTTTGTTGCTACTTCACAACTGTAATTTTGCTACTGTCATGAATCGTAATGTAAATTACTCATCTTTGGAGCTTGCACAGGTATCTTTGGGCGCAGATATCTGTGCTTTCTTACGGCCTTGGGAGACCTCTGTGAAAGGGTCACCCTAAGGGACTGTGACCCACAGGCTGAAAACCGCTGGGCTAGAGGGATGGGAGGGCCAGGCCTGGAGATAGTGGAGATTTCGTAACAGAGAAAGTGGTGAGGAAGCGGGGTGGCTGGGCCGCCTCTGCTGTCTCCGGGCGGAAAGGCACCGGCGCTACGGGCCTGTTAGGTCCAGGCCTGGCTGCACTGCATGACTGTAGCCAAGCCCCTTAGTTTCTCCACATTTTAGCTAGGGCTGTTACCTCAGAAGTTCTGCATAGTGGGCGACCATGTACACTAATGGCTGTGTCGGTATGAGTAGACTGTTGAACTTCAGACAAAACCCTAACATTTGACTTTCTTTCCCTTTGATATTGACAGCTAAGGTTCTGTAGTTAGGAAATGAGTGTGGAAGCAGGTCGTCAAGCAGGAAGATCTGGATGGTCATGAACTTGAAATGAGTAGAAGGAATTGGTGGCTGTGACACAGTAGGAGGTGAGACCCAGGGAATGGTCAGAGGTGGGTGGTGCCGGCCAGGCTGTATGATCCAGACACCCCCAGGCAGCCTCCCTGCCCCAGACAAGGACGATTTGGCAGAAGCATGCACAGGACCAACGTTAGCTTCTTAATCAGTCCAGGAGAACAGAGCCCAGCTGAAGCAGTCTGCTCTCATTTAATTATCAAAACGATCCCTCTTCTGTCCTCCCTGGGGCTGCATGGCCCAGATTCCCTGGGCCCAGTAATTGCCTCCCTGTTAATAGAAATCACCAGTATTTATTACACTGACTGCCAGCTTATTTCAGCTCTCCTTGTAGCAACATTAAGGGGGGTGCTTCGTAGCACATCACCAAAGCGAGGCTACTTAATGATAAGAGTGAGGACTTCTGAATTGCTCCCTGCCTCGGAGGGCTGAGGAGACACTGCCAGGGCCTAATAAAAGGACCTGAGGGTCATGGATACAGTCTGCAGTGGGGCCCTGGCATAGCCCACATGAGTGTAAGGCCCAGGTCTGGGAATGTGGGATAAAAGTCTCTCCCTTCCCCCACAGTAAGTCTCCCAGGCGTCTCTCCTATACAGCTACACAGCAGTGGAAATGATATGAACTCAAAGTGTTGCTCTGCCTCTCAGGGCCTTATGAACTACGGCTTTCTAGTACATCAACTTTCTATAAGACAGGGAGAAGATCGCCCACCCGAGACTGGTTCAAGAGTCAGTAAAAATTAACAGGAAAGGAAAGGACCACTGGCTCTGAATGGCAAGCAGCCCATGTCAAAGTCACAGCTGAGCCAGGAGTTCATGGCTCAGAAGTGCACATGGGTTTAAGTTGGACCCCAGGCTGGCTGTCAGTGCCCATGGCTTCCACGGGCAACAGCAAAGACTGTAGCTACCCGAGGTCAGCTGTCACACTCTGGGGTACTGCCTACCTACCCCTGTGTGCCGTGAATCTTACCCCTCTTACAGGAGGCCTCAAGGGGACTGGATTCTAACACTGAGATGATGACCATGCCTGTCTTTATTCTATGTAATAAGGAAGGTTGCAAGATGTGACTTACCAATTCAGGGAACAAGTTCTGTCACACTTATTGTTCTCTTACTCATAGTTGAGAAGGGGGGAGGTCAGAATCCAGCAAGACCCCAATAGTTGGTTAGGACTGAAGCTTAGAGCAAGATATCCCTAACACTTCTGTGAGGTTTCCTGCTACTTGCTGGTAATGTCTGAGCAATTTTCAGAGTAGCTAAAAGATTTTTTGACAGCATCTCATTGTGTAGCCCTGACTCCAGGCTGGCCTCAAACTCACAGAGACTCCTCTGCCTCTTCCTCCCAAGTGTTGGGATTAATGGCATGAGCCATGTGCTTGGCTAAATGTGTAGCCCAGATTGTCTCACAAACCTTCTGTCTCTGCATCTTCGTCAGCATATCCTGCCAGTGTGCGCCATCACAACCAATTTAAACCAGTTTTGCTATACACAGGACATATTTAGGAAGCTTTGATAATTCTTAAGTCACGATGACATAAGTCTTATATCATTTACAAAGACATGTAGCTGTGCCATGACTGCCGGCCCTGAGAACATAGGCCTGTCTGGCAGTGAGCTGCCCAGTGGACAGAGGATTAGGTGAGGGGAGGAAGTTTGTGTCCCAGAATGTTCTCCAGGTTTTCATTACTTCAAAGGTAAAATGAAACCACTTCCCGAGGGCTTTGCCTTGGTGCCCCTTAGTTTTCATTCTGTTGGATCATAGCCTCTCCCTCCAAATTCAGATGTCCTAGCTCCACGGACTGGGAACATGACCTTTTTTTTGAGACAGGGTCTTTAGAGATTAAAATTAAGCTGAGGCCGTGAGGTGGAGCCCCAGTCTGGTATTAAGTGGTGTCCTTCTCAAAGTGGTGTCCTTCTCTGTGTCATTTAGACACTGACACAGAGGAGGGGATACAAGACCTAAGATGAAGGAGGATGACGGAAATCAAGCCTGATGGCTGGAACAGACCCTTCTCTCAGGGCTCTCAGAAGGAACCAACCCTACGAGCACCGCAGAGCCACACTTGCAGCCTCTTGTACAGAGGCAACATGTCTGCCACCCAGTTTGCAACAATGTTACAGTGGCCCTAGGAAAGGAACACATTCGCTCCTTTGTTAAGTTCCAGCATCCCTTCAGCTGGAAGAAGACCCTGATCGAGTCACACGCTCAGTCTTAGAGCTGCTGGTACTGCACCCTTTCCCACAATGTAAAGGATACAAAAACGAGCTAAGACAGAGGCAGTAACCAGCATGTAGAACAACAGGGATGTGAGCTATAGTGGGAGGAAGTGGCCAGAGCCAGGAAAGGCTGTGGATCTGTCAGGAAAGGCTGTGGATCTTGCTGCTCTCAGGGTGGACTTACCAAATTCATCTCTGCAATGCCAGGAATATGTGAGTAATTACAGAAGCTTCCCGGGTGCACTGTCCCTGGTTGGGTCCTGCCTTACTCTCATAGGAACATAATGGAATCAAATGTGACTCCATTGCAGTCCCATGTGGTGACTTGTGCCACTATCAGCAATAAAACCCATTCTAGGAAAGAAACTAGATTATGGGTCAGTAAAGGGTGGACAGTTACTGGATGGCTGCTGATTGTTCTCTGTGGGGAGCTCTCCACATGTCCTTCCGATTGATTTCCACCAAATTACCCACAGCTGCCAAAGCTGGGCACTGGGTTTGGATTTGTTATTTAGATTGCCTTTACCTGGGATCCTCTGACAGTGATGTGGCAGTGTGGAATCCAGAGGGGTTCCAACACGGCACCGACACAAGCCGAGACGCTCCTGTCCACTGAACGCCTGAACTCTCTGTGCCTCGATACAGGAGACACAGTCAGTGAAGACCATGAGGGGAGTCTTACCTTACATGGGTGAGGGTCCACTCCGTAGGTCTCTAACGTCTGGGCCTTTCTTAAGAAATTCAGCTCGGATGTTGCTGGTGTTTGACCACTGGAACGAAAAGGAGATGGTCTCAGGGCTCATCCCAGCGGCTCCCCAGGGGTGAACTCCCTGTTAAGAAGTGATTGGCGGGGGCTGGAGAGATGGTTCAGTGGTTAAGAGAACTGACTGCTCTTCCAGAGGTCCTGAGTTCAAATCCCAGCAACCACATGGTGGCTCACAACCATCTGTAATGGGATCTGATGCCCTCTTCTGGTGTGTTTGATGACAGCTGCAATGTACTGATATAAATAATAAAATAAGTAATAAAAAAAAAAAAAAGAAGTGATTGGCTGGGCAGACTGGGCTCTCTGGTGCAGCACCTTGGAAACTCGGCCTGTTTGTTATATATAGTTGAACAGGGATGTGGTTTCACATACAGCTGAATGGTGGAGGCAAGGTTAGCTAATCTTGCTAGGAGCAGTCTCGGTTGGAGAGATGTCTTCAGGCTGTAAACATCTTGGGGGAAGAAAGCCACTATGGATATTTTCTACACACACTGTCGACAGTTTCCCTTGACCCTGAGGAAGGCTTTGTCATCTCTCTGAGTCTCACCTAGGATGCCATTCCTACTGGGATGAGGCATTAAAACAAACAAACAAACAAACAAAAAACGACGTGATTAGAGTAGGCCACACACTCCCATTTCGGCCATAGAGTGTTCGGCTTGGTTGTAGAACTAACTTTAGAGACTCAAGTTGACAGGCCAAACCAACTCCATCTTGGAACCGGACTCCATCTTCAAAGGAAAAAAGCCTGAGAACTTGGCCTGCAGCTGAACCCAAGCTACACCCAAGTACCAAGGAGGACCCCAGGGCTTGTCCTTGGCCAGAGTCACTCCCTGCTGCTTCCTAGCAACAGTGAATCAAAGATTAGTCCGATTGTTTCAGAAGAACTTTCAGACCATTTGTGATTGTATATGGTCACCCACCTGTCGGCTTACAAGACGATCAAGTTAGATGCTTGCCAGCTGGAGTCTTGCTCCCATTCCCTATAAAAGCTTGTCCTGCTGAGGGTTCGAGGCTGCTCCGCCTTCCCTGCTCGTCCTGCTGGGTCAGGGTTGGGTTGGAGGGGAGCACAAGCCAGAGCTTGTAATAAAGAGACCCTAATGCTATTACATCGGAGACGGCTCCTTGGTGGTCTGTTGGCGTTCACGAATGCTTCTTGACACAACAAGGTCTGAGGTTAAAATTCAGAGTGAGGGCTGGAGAGATGGCTCAGTGGTTAAGGGCACTGACTACTCTTCTAGAGGTCCTGAGTTCAATTCCCAGCAACCACATGGTGGCTCACAACCATCTGTAATGAGATCTGATGCCTTCTGGTGTGTCTGAAGACAGGGACAGTGTACTCAAATACATAAAATAAATAAATCTAAAAAAAAAGTTTTTAAAAAAAATTCAGAGTGAGGGCTATAGGGACAGCAGCAGTTAGGGGCTCTGGTTGCTATTCCAGAGGACCTGGGTTTGATCCCTAGCACCCATACATAACAGCTCCATAACTCCAGTCCCAGGGGATCTAGTGCTCTGTTCCTGCCTTTGAGTGCTCTGTGCACACACGGTACACAGACACTCATGTAGGCAAGATATTCACATGCACAAATAAAAATTAAAAAAATAGAGAACAAAACTCAAAGTGAAGTAGGCTACATAATAAGTTGGGTGGGCTCAGTGTGAAGAGGAAGGAGCAGGAGGGACTGTCTGAGAGGACAGTCTGCTGAAATACGGATGAGGGTGGACAGAGCAGTGTGTGGTATCTGGGAGGTAGAAGGGGGGAGTGGGTCAGGGGTTTAAGGTAACCTGGACTATATGAGATCTTGCCTCAAAAACAAACAAACAAACAAACAAACAAACAAGAGAAATAAAAACAAACAGGCAAGCAAACATCATCACCAAAACCCTAAACCCTAAAAGAAAATGCAGGGTGGGCAAGGTTAGCTGTTATGAGCTTAATTTTTGTGTGTGTTTTTGTTTTGTGTGTGTGTGTGTGTGTGTGTGTGTGTGTGTGTGTGTGAGAGAGAGAGAGAGAGAGAGAGACAGACAGACAGACACAGAGACACAGAGAGAGAGACAGAGACAGAGAGAGACAGACACAGACAGACAGACAGACAGACAGACAGAAAGAAAGAAAGAAAGGAAGAAAGAAAGAAAGAAAGAAAGAAAGAAAGAAAGACTTGCCACAATTGGTTCTCTCCTGCCATGGGTGCTTGGATATGGAACTCAGGATGTCATGCTTAGTTAGCATCAAGTGGCCAGAGTTATGGGAATTTTTTTTTTTTTTAGACAGGGTCTCACAATGTCCTTGGCTGGCCTGGAACTTACTTTGGATAGGCTGGTGTTGAACTCACAGAGATCTCCCTGCCTCTCCCTCCTAAGTGCTACAATTAAAGGCATTCGTCACCACACTCAGCTGCTGAGATTTCCGGGATAACGATTTTGTGGTATTTCACAATCTGCAGTACTGCAGAGACAGGGACAACATGGCTGTAGGTAGGCTCTGCACACAGCTTTCTCATCTGAGATGTGACATGGGCCAGCATACAAAGGGTTCAGTGTACACTGCGGGTGCCACGCAACCCTATCTATAGGCCAAAAGGGCACAGGAACGTAGGACTCAGAAGAGTGGTAGGAGATCCTGCCATGCTACTACACCCCACAGCTCTCCACGATGCTATTAATGGAAACAAGCTGGCCCTAGCTGTCTGAAGAGGCCTTGGCATAGCTCTCCTCCTGCCTGCCTCCTGGAACATGTAGATGAAGCCACCACAGAGTCAGGGGTGGCAGTGGCTCTGGGCTCATCTGCATGCAGAGTCCTGGAAAAGCAGACTGAGTGGGGAGGGCAGCTTGTGAAGTCATCGGCTCTGATGGCTGGCGGGCAGGAGCAAAAATTGTTTATTACTAAATATATCGTTTGCCTAAAGTCATATGGCAGAGCAGGAAGCGAGCCCACCCAAGCGAGAAGCAGGCCAGGCTCCCTCAGGTGTTCTCCTGAAGAGGCAGCGTCCCTTGGTGCTATGACGGGCCAGCCTCTGTGCCACTTCTGGAAAGTAGATCAAGAAACAAGTCCACAGCCTGTGCCCACGGGAGCTGCCAAAGTTGCAGAAAGGAAGGAAACTTGAGCATTTTCACACTGAGTACGAGGCAGAACCTTCATCCGTGGTGTCAGGGTGAAGGCAGAGCCCTCCATCTACAGCAAACCTGAGAGGCAGCAAGGTGTTTGGAAAATGCCCGAGTGTAGATCCATGGCTTGGCACATGGCTTAATGCCTCCCCTTCTACGACATCTTCATTCCATGTTGAAGGAATCTGTCCCTGGGAGTTGGTTAACCTCTGGAGCTAGCTTGGCGTTCTAGGGTCCTTTCTTTCTTTTTTTTTTGGGTTCTTTTTTTTCGGAGCTGGGGACCGAACCCAGGGCCTTGCGCTTCCTAGGCAAGCGCTCTACCACTGAGCTAAATCCCCAACCCCAGTAGGCACCCTTTCTTGAGGAATCCCTGCCTTGAACTAACTTTCTGCAGGAACGCCCCCACTACCCTAACCCTTTGAGTAGTCCGTACACCTTCTTGATGGGAGCCCATAAGCAGGTCTGTGCCATCCTGATGTTCACCACAAGGGGTCACCATTTCCCTAACAGTGACAACATGGACCACTGGGCTCTGCACTGAGACGGCCTGGTCACAGCAGACACTGACAGTCTGCAAATACTAAGGAAGCTTTGGGTTATGGTTTGCTTGAGCGAGGATGAAGGTTTTGGGGGCCATGCCATGGTGTGGTAGGCTCTGGTTTAGTTCAGTATTATGAGAAGCACCCTGTCCACCCCGCACAGTCCTTTCTCAGAACAGCAAATCATGAACCCTGTTACAGGTTAAGAATTTGCAGTGAATGTATTCCCATTCTCATCCACTGCCCTATTGCAACTCTCCCATAGACACTGAGAATTGGTTTGGTTTATTTTCTCCTAGAACACTCTTCCGTGAGTGATTCAGGGTGTGAGTACAATTTGTGACTTTCTTGCTTCATTTTAAAGTGTCTTTATTTCTTCATTTAAGGAAATAATGAAGAAAAATAAAAATAAACAAAATTCTTGAGTGCAGTTTAAATTTAATCTATCTTTTATAGGTTGATTAATACCTTTTTTTTAGATTATTGCTTAACTGTCTTTTTTTTTTTTTTTTTTTTTGGTTCTTTTTTTTCTTTTTTTCGGAGCTGGGGATCGAACCCAGGGCCTTGCGCTTCCTAGGCAAGCGCTCTACCACTGAGCTAAATCCCCAACCCCTTGCTTAACTGTCTTAATAAATCCAAAGTCCTAAGAGGAAAATGAATTGTAATATATTAAAACGGTGATCCAGCTTCTTGTTAGTTGATTGCATTCCTTTGCTCAAGTAGTTTCTCTGTCTGAAACCTATGTTCTAGCTCATACATGATGGAGAGTTCTGACACTCTACCACCGATCTCTAAAATCACTCGCTACAGAAAGCCTATTTCACAAGGGTGAAGGCTGCATTGATGTTGTCTATGGCTCTGTCCAGCAGGGGTAGGCTCAGCCAGGCTGAGGAACAGCCACTGCATCTCTGGTGCAGGCGTCTCAGGATGAGCGGAAGCTGCCGTCTCTAAACCAAAGCCCTAGGGTGTAAGTCAGGGAGACCCTTGGGCAGTTCACCATTTCCCATCCAAGCAACAGCCAGGTCCCATCATGCTTCGCTTCCAAGATGAGATAAGATAGGGAACATTCAAAATGGTTTGGCTGAGACTGGAGTGTCCTATTTAAGCCCTAGCCTAAACTGCTCTTGGTGAAGCACCAGGAGAAGGCTGTGCTGACAGTGGATCCCTGAAAATTAGACCCTTGGATCACCACTGCTGGGAGCATCACTCTGTGTACTCTCTGAGGGCAGAGGACACAGTTCAGAGCTGTGTGCTCAGTGGCCAGGGCCCTGAGGGAGTGTCACGTACCTGAGTTCGGTCTTGTGAATCTCGGCGATTTTCTTTTCCAGTTTCTCTGAATGTTTCGGGAAAAATTGGAACTTGGAGCTGTAGCCTTCTGGGTGCTTTCCCGGGTCATAATCCCCAATCTCGGCTTTTCAAAGGCAGGGAAAAGAAAACAACAATATTAGCACACAGCTCAGAGGCCGAGGCAGACCCTGAGCTTGGCCCTTGGCTGCTAAGAAGGCAGGACCACGGGGAGGGGATGTGTGCCTTCCTTTCCCCACTGTACACCCTGGGTTGAGATCGAGTCAAAGCAGAGAGATAATACGACTGGCCCTGTTCTCTAAGGCCACAAGTAAATCTGCAATAAAGGAGCGGAAGCCTGTAGCATGCTCCTCAGCCATTCAGCTACACAGGAAGGCTTGGGAGCCATGCTCTGAGTGGCAGCAGCATGCAGTGGGCTTGGTCAGGATGACAGGAACTGCTGGGAGCCAGGTTGGATACCCAAATCCCATCCTGAAGATTTGAGTAGGCACAAGAGAAGTTGCTGACTGAGTCTCCATCCTGGTTCAGCACTCAACCCTCAGTCCACACAGGACAGGATGACAACGTTCAATGTTCACTGTGGCTGACCATACAGGCCCTTCTAAGAGGCCTGTTGCTATGGAAATGGTTATTACCGGGAACCAAGTACAGGAGCACCGTATTCCAAGGCTGATTTTTCAATCCTACGACCAATGCCATGACCAGGAAGTTCATGCCTACAGCTTCAGGGCCTCTGGGAGCTCATGTGGACACAGTCTTTTGTTCACCCAGTCAGAAACCAGTGTTCTCCACATAAGGTGCCCCGCTTGAATGGTAGCTCAGAAAAGGAAAGAGGAGCTTTCCAGCAGCTTCCTGGTTACCCCTCTCCCTCTCTCACAGAGCCAAGTGCACTTCAGCTGAGGCAGGGCAAATATTGGGAGGACAGCAAGGCACAGTGCTCTGGCCCTGTGCTTACCCGACCGTGAGACATGTCAGACCTGTGGTAAGAGGAGCTCTGGCTCTGAGGGGGCTATTCCAGTGCCAGTCCAGTACATGTCACAGCCGGGCACAGTGCTTTCCCTGCAACTATGCCACCTTCCAAGTTATCCAAGTGAGGCACAGGTAGATGTCTGTAGCCCCAAGCACGGGGGAGTCTGAGGCAGGAGAATCAATCACTTGAGCCCAGGAATTCAAGTCCAGCCTGGACAGCATAGTGAGGCTTTAATTCAAAAGCAAAACAAAACAAAACAAAAACCAAGTACCAAAAACCCAGCCAAACTCCAAATTCCTTGGATATTTCTGTGGTTTAACAAAAGAGACTGCCTTCCTTGAGGTAAGTGTAACCTTGAACCTTGAGGTCATTTACTTTGATTTTATTTGAAAAGTTTCAAGGGGAAAATGTTGATGTTGGCCACCAAATACTTTTTTGGAAAAAAAAATAATCTGATGTCATTATCAGGTGGGCCTGAGGAAATGACTTTGTTAAAAAGTTTAACATGGCAACCAGAACAGGCCAGGCTTCCTTTCAAAGGGAGAGGGGGGTCTCTGGGTGCCTCCCCATTAGACTGGCACTGGAATGGCCCCCTCAGAGCCAGAGCCCCTGAGGGGCTCACTTCCCTCCTTATACCATAGGTCTGACATTTCTCCTGCAGCGAGCTCTTTGCAGGTTCTCCATTAGTTGCTTCTGAGAGTTTCCTGACACACAATCAGGGGTTCATGTTTTTAATGGGAACTTCATGGTTTTATGTCCAAAACAATGCTGTGGTTAATGACAGTTTCAGGCAGGAGGACTAAGAAAATTCTGAGGGGTGGCCCTTGAGTGCCCTCAGCGTTTTGTGAGAGAAGGGCCTGGCCGATGCCCCACACTTTCCTGACAGATTACCACAGCTGGTCTGGAAAACAGCACCAAGAAGCTCAGCTCTTCCTTGTCAGCATCAAGAAATGGCTTCTCACTTGAGAATACTTGAAACATTGAACACTCTCAGCAGAGAGCTCTGCAAAATAGATACCAGGATCCCATCATGCCTCAGACCTCGTCGAGTCGCAGGAGGGTGGGAGCAGGTGGTTCCTGATTACTCCCCAGTATCCCAGAAACACTAGCATGCCGGGTACAGCATAAGCCCACAGAGGTCAAGATGACTCAGGGGGCTGGCCATGGGGCCTTAGGTACAGGAGGGCGCTGGGCTTTTTGGCTCTGGATGGCCCAGGCAAAATCCTTTAACTCAGACACTGCTTCAAGTTAGAAACTGTTTTGATCTAAGAAGTCGTCATCTGTGGTAAATGGAATAATGTAATCAGGACTTAGCATGAAAAACAAATTTATTCTGTCCAAAGTCATTACCTTGAAGGATATAGGCCGCTAACAAGGCAGCATCTGATGTTTTACAGAGAAGACGGCCGTGGTAGAGATCCCTTTTGATCTGCAGGAAGACTAAGTACCTGTGGAGACAACGGAAAATGAACTAGAAAGGATTGTTTTCATTGCTTTAAAGACACAAATATGTAATTTAAGCCTATCAAAATCCTTGTCCTACATTAGTTTTTTTCCCCATATCATAGAACAAATACATTTTCCATTTCCGTGCAGGCTCTCAAGACGCTTTGCTCTGCACTGTCAACTGTTGAAGGTTCAGATCAATACCTTATTTCTATGGCTCAGCACAGATATATCACTTCCTGGTATAAAGTATCACCCAAGCCCCCATTCCTTGCCGCCTCCAAAGTGCTGGGATCTGGAAGGAGCCAGCCTCTGGCTGTGTGATACAACTGGAAAAAAATGGAGCCATCAGAGACGGGGAAATGGACCTGCCTTGGCCTCTGGCAGAGTAAAGGAATGGTGGGTAAAGGAAGAGGCCAAAGGAAGAGATCGGGTGGGGCTTTCAGTCGATGTTCCCCTGCGAATTATGGGCAGAGGCCAATCAGATCTCTCCAAATCCAAATAAAAAGTGAGACGCGAGGCGCTGCTGAGATAGCTTTGGTGGTTAAGAACGGCTACTGTCTATGCTTGGTCCCCAGCATCCACACTGGGTGGCTCAACCTGTTGATAGCTTGTTCCAGAGTATCTGACCTTTGACACCTCTAGATACACCCCACCACACACACTTTAAATGAGTTAAAAATGTGAGAAGCGGTACTCGTGTGAGAGCATAAAAGCAGGACCTGTGGCTAACACCTCTTAGAACACAGAGTGTACATGTGAGGTAGAGGTAGGGTATCGGGAAGAGGAGTCGTCCCTTCTCCGAGCCCCCGTCTGGTAGGACCGATGCTGCATGATTCACCACTCATAGCTCATTTCATTCTTACCCAGCACTGTGAAATAGGTGTTATTACTACCTCCACTTTGTCCAGATAAAGCTCAGGCTTTAGTGGTTTTCTCACAGACACACAACTACCTGGCAAAGGCCAGATCCAAATTCGTAACGTCAGGACCCTGGCTCTTTACCACCGGATGATCCTGTCCTCTGAGACTGTACCTGCTCTGTGGCGTCTCAGGCAGCTGGACGGCCCCTGACACAGTGGGATGGTCTGACACAAGAGTGTGCTGACAGATGACCACATTCTCACACGTCTCCCAACAAGAGCAGACCTAAGGCTACAAGGCACATCAGTCCCTTCAGTGGGTCCCTGTGGCCAGGAGGCCCCTGTGGTGGGTCAAAAATACAACCTTGGGGGCTGGAGAGATGGCTCAGCGGTTAAGAGCACTGACTGCTCTTCCAGAGGTCCTGAGTTCAATTCCCAGCAACCACAAGGTGGCTCACAGCCATCTGTAGTGGGATCTGATGCCCTCTTCTGGTGTGTCTGAAGACAATGATGGTTTACTCACATGTATTAAATAAATACACAAATAAATCTTAAAAAATACAACCGTGGCTCTTTCACACACTTGTTTCATGAGATAATGCTTGATCCTCACCTCTTGAGTAGATGCGGGTCTTAGTGCTTTGCTGTTAGTGACAAAACGGAAGTGACTGGCTTGTCACCGAGTCAACTCAGCTGCTTTGTTCTTTCTCTGGAGAACACTTACACTGCCCTGCTGAAAGGCCCTTGGTGGAGAGGGGGTGCTGTCTGCCATCAGTCACATGCCTTTAGATGAATCAAATCCCAGCCACTTCATGACTGATCCTGAGCTGGAAGCTACCGGCTTCTCAACCCATACAAGGTCTGAGATGGCCAGTTACCCTAAGCTAGGGTTGACAGACTTTGTTAGACAGCCACATATGACCACAGCACCCCTGGGGAGCAAGGAGGAATGGAATGTGAGCCCCTTCAGTTCCACTGACTTCTAGCAGCAAAATTTAGGGCCTCTTTGGCTAATTGGCTTCCTCTGTTTTAAACTCAGTCTGAATTACTTGTCCAATTAATCATGTAAAAATGGGGGGAGGGAGAGAGAGAAAGAGAGAGAGAGAGAGAGAGAGAGAGAGAGAGAGAGAGAGAGAGAGAGAGAACCATCACCATCTACAGTACAACTTTTGGAGGAAGTGGAGTGTGAGCTCTGGGTGCCAAGAATGGAGACTCAGTCAAGATCAGGCAGCTGTCCAAGGCCCCCTTGCCTTGCTACTCCAAGTACAGCGTCCACCAGCAGTACTGGTATTATTTGGAGCCTGCACCTTATACCAAGCTCCTCACGTGACATGCCCATAAGAGGCAGAGTCCGAGGAAATGCAGAAGTAACCCTGTGACCAAGGTATCATTTTGACCACGTCCATACATGGTACCTTCCCCAAGGCAAAAGAAAGGGAAGGAGTTCTGCCTGGCAGTTCGTAAGAGCCCTTCCTCTCCTTTACCAAACCCACTTGGCCCAAATATTTGCCAAGAAACACTGGCGTCATGCAGAGTGACTGCTTAAGACGGATCTAACCAACCCAGCCTGTCTGCACTCTGCTTCCCACAGTGAAATGCCACACGGTGTGTGGGAGAGGCGAGCTATCGAGTACTTCCCTGCCTTTCCGTTCCAGCTCCCACCTTCCACAGGTTTTGGCAGGATGTGGATAGAACCTTTGCCCCCAACCATTGCTCACTTCCTGGGCTTAGATTCATGTATCATTCCTTTCTTGCTGCTCATCTGGGACTGAAATCTGGACTAATGGAGGTGTTTCAAACAGAACCCACAGGCCTAGATGGTGATTCTCTGTGTCAGACTGAGGAACGTTCCCCCAGGGTAGCATGTCAGAGGTGCTCCTGTGGCCTGAGAGAGCTGCTCTAGAGTTTCTGAGGTGCCTGGCTTCCTCACACAGAAGATGGCTGCTTAACATTGCTGTGGGTCGGCCCCTGGCAGCATTTCCTGGTGAGCTGGAATGTATGCAGCTTTGTGTGGCTGGGAGACCTTTGGGTTTCTGATGTTATTAGCACGGCTGCAAGGCCTCAGGGGTGAGGAGACAAAAACTCTCAAGCAATGCCAGGGCAAATGGAGGGAAGGAAGAAAGGGCACCACCGTATGCCCTAAGGAAAAGCAGTCATTAGACCACAGCAAGAGGTGAGCTCACAGAATCATCCACCAACATCTTCATAAGGTCCCCTTGGTTTTCTC
This sequence comes from Rattus norvegicus, assembly GCF_021556685.1. Lineage (NCBI taxonomy): Eukaryota > Metazoa > Chordata > Mammalia > Rodentia > Muridae > Rattus > Rattus norvegicus. The sequence goes on from NC_141536.1 coordinate 108,037,032, forward strand.
CCACAGTGGTGTCCAGAAAGTTTTGGGTTGACTTGGTGCTGAAACCGATCACAGCATCATTAAGCCCATGCCCGTGAGACTCCAGCGCCCTCCCACCACACAAGGCCTACGGGGTTATCTTGGTGTGTGGGGCTCTGTCATCAGGACAATTGTGTGTTTGCCAGATGAGCAATCAGCTGCCAGGCCTGCCGGCTGGGTCCAGCCAAGAGCTCTTGCTCCTCAGAGCCAGAGTTAAGGAGCAGAAGTCCCTCAGTTCTTCGCTGAAGAGACATATCCAGGGATGTGTCATGACTTGTCCAGTGTTACCCATCTCAGTCTGTGTCCAGAGCTTTTACTAGCCTGCAGTAATTCATCTATCTACCAGAGGAGAGAGAGGCACCAAAGTGTCACCAGAGAGCAATTCACAGTGGTTCAGAGAGGAAATCAGAGACAATCTTTTTTAAAAAGTTCATGGCTACATATATATATATATTCTTTATACCCAACATATATGTATATGTATAAATGTATGTATGTGTGTGTGTGTATATATATATACACACACACACACACACACACATATAAAACATATATACATACATGAATTTATATATGGGGCTGGAGAGATGGCTCAGTGGTTAAGAACACTGATTCTTTCAGAGAATCTGAGTTCAGTTCCCACAAGGCTGTTCATTATTGCCTGAAACTCCAGCTCCAGAGGATTCAATGCCTGCTTCTAGTTTCCGGGGGCGTGCGTGCACACGCATGCGCGCGCGCGCGCACACACACACACACACACACACACACACACACACACACTGATTTCTAAAACAAAGGTTTTATTTTCTATTTATGTGTGTGTTGGGGTTGGGGGACAGCTTGTGAGAGTTGGTTCTTTCCTTCCCACAGGGTGGTGCCAGGGATTGAACTCGGACCTCCAGGCTTGTCAGCGAGTGCCTTTCTCTGCTGAACCCTACCGCTGGCCTCCACCTTGGATACGCAGTCCTCTCTTACTGCTGCTGCTGTTCTACGTCAGCAAGCCTCTAGCCAGTCCTCCCCACCTATCCTGCTGAGTTCTGAGCCTGGGATTTCGCATGCCCGTGGGATGGAATTCAGCATGTTCAGGGTTGCTCAGCGAGCATGTTTATCGGCGCCATCTCACTGGCTGTGGCCGGTTGGCTTGCTTTGTTTGTAAAACTTTGCTTATCTCTTTCTGTCCTTCATAAGGCCAGTAGCATCACAGGTACTCGAGCACAGAAACTGGTCACCCTGTCCCAGTTACATATCAAGGAAAGGAGACAGACGGGCAGCAGGAAACAAAACCCCAATGCTAGCCCCTCTCCGCGAGTACACGCCATGCCCCAGAGTCTGCTGTTGCATATACACTGCCTCTTTCAGGCCTCAAGGACTCCACCAGTAGCTGCCGTTTCTGTCCCATTTTCATACACGAGGAAACTGAGGGCCGACAAGGACTGCTGTTTGCCCTGTCCCGTAACTAAAAATAATCTGAGATTTAAATCCAGCTCCTGCTGATTTCTTAGCCAGGGGCTGGCACACAGGGTCTGCTGGTGTACTTTCTAATAGAACTGGGTTTTACTGGAATACGGCCTTGATTCATTCATGCATCATCTGTGGCTGCTTCCGAAAGGCGCTAATGGAACCGAGGAGTTGTGACACAGACCATATGGTTCCAAAAGCCCAAAACACTCATTTTCTGTCCCTTTCCGGAAAGGTTTGGCAATCCATGGTAGCCTAATGGAGCCTCAAATAATATTAATTGAAAGAATAAGCAACTGGGGACTCCATGCGCTGATGCACACGTTCATTCTACCGAATCCCTTTAACGCCTGCTGTGTGCCGGGCCCTCCGCCTCCTGGTGAAGTGCGGCTGTGCTCACACTCTGTTTCCTTCTGGCACTTGGTCTCTCAGAGTTCACCCGCCTGTGGTCCCTGGTAAAAGCAACACCTGGTGCCCAAGCCTTCATTTTCTTGACCCCATTGCCAGTTTAGACAAGAAAATCTATTTATTATTTATAAAAAACAAAAGGAGATTAACCAGGATTTGGAAACTAAGTCTGTGCTGTGGGAAGGTCTCAGTGGATAAGGTGAGGTAGAGATTTTCACTCTCGGCTCACCCCTTCCTTCCCTTCTTAGCCTCGTTCCACAGAAGTGGCTGAGGTGACAGTGAAATTTAGGAGATTGCCAGGAAACAAAACAAAACAAAACAGACCCGACACACTGACAACTAAATTAGTTGGCAGCAAGGTGGGATGATGTGACGAGGGGCTCAGAGCCAGGAATGAATTATGGGTATGGGGCAGGTACCCGCTCTCCTCAGATCAGTAGGGATGCGAACGAGACATTTGGAGCTAATCCCATGGCTTCATATTCCAGAGAGGGGAAAAAACTGCAAATCAGGCCAGGCACCCTGTGGTTCATACCACCGATGGGCAAATGGATGAACAGTGCAGAATACTGCACTCTGGGGAAGGAAGGCTAGTGAGGTGGAGTGAGAAGGGATTGTCTGAGATGTGCATGGGGATGTATGCAGCTGGCAGAGAGGCTGACACACTTGCCACTGTCCTTGAAGTGCACTTCACGCAGTGCACGGCTCCCTGGGGGCTGGAGGTGTACCCAGAAGTGTAAGACCCTTTATTGGGCATGGAGATACAAGGCTGTAGTCTCAGCGCTAGGGAGGTGGAGGTATGGAGAACTGTGCATTCAAGACCAGTCTAGGCTACCATAGAGACACTCTCAAAAGCAACAAAACAAACCTAAGCCCAAACGGAGCCCTGCCTGGACTTATTTACAATCTACAGAATCTGTGATAATAAAAGCTTAGTTTGTTTATATGTCTAACTACTTGGTTTTGTGGCTAGGAGTCTTTATTGATCATATCCATCCACAACCATCTCCTTCCAACTTCCCCCACCTGACTGACCACAAAGTTTCGCTTCCTTTTTATAATTTAAAAAGTTCTTATGTGTATAGGTGTTTTGTCTGTAACTGTCCCTTTGTATTAGATGCATGTGTGATACCAAGAACTAGAGCTGTAGGTGACTGTGAGCCACTGTGTGGGTGCTCGTAAGCAGACCTGCATCCCCTGGAAGAACAGCCAGTGCTCTGAACCACTGAGCCAGCCCTCCAGCCCTCAAAGTTTCTTTTCATTGTCTCTTTCTCTTTCTCTTTGTCTGTCTGTCTCTATCTCTCTATCTCTGTCTGTCTCTCTGTGTCTGTGTGTCTGTCTGTGAGTACATGCATTCACAGTGTGTGCAGGTGTCCTTAGGGGACAGAGGTGTCAGATCATGGAGGAGCAGAAGTTACTGACCGTTGTGAGCTGTCCAATGCAATTAATTATTATTATTAATTTGTTTTTCTTTTATAAACATTAAGAAGGAGGAGGATGATGATGACAAAAAAGAAGGAGGAGAGGAAGGAGGAGGGGGAGGAAGAGATATGGTGGTGGTGGTGGTGATGATGATGATGGTGGTGGTGATGATGATGATGATGATGATAGGGATTTAAGAGATGGCTCAGTGGTTAAGGTACCTGCTACTCGGTCATGAAAACTGGTATTTAGATTCCAGCACCATATTACAAGCTTGTAAATTTAGCACTGAAAGATCTGGTTACCTCTTCTGGCCTCTGTGTGGGAGCAGGCATGTACCCACTCACATACTTGTATATATACACTCATGTGTACACACACACACACGCGCACACACACACACACACACACTAGTAAACTGGTTAATCCTCCCCACAGTTTGCAGATGGGGATATCACCACCCTCATTCTGTGAGCTGTCCAGAGGTTACTGAAGTTGGATAAGCTAAGAAGCAACACAGGCTGGACCTGGACCACCAGGACCATGTGGCTTCTTGGTAGAAGGGTCAGTATGTTAAGATAATACAGTTACATTTGATTTTTTTAAAAATTGGATTATGAGCTCCTAAAAGCCAAGAAAACCATTAGACAACCTCGTGTCGTGTCTGGGGGCAGTCACAAAACTGTTAGACTAATCCCTTTCGGACCCTCTGTGGGGTCAATGAAACGGAGAACAGGGGATGCTGCTGATGGTAGGAGGGGGTGCTGGCTTTCACAACAAGTATCAAGCTTGGTCTGACCTGGACAGGAGTGGACAGGGCCTGCTCTAACACTCAGCAGAGAGAAGGGGGCTCAAGTCATGAGAGGGAGTAACGCCTTGAAAAAATGTTCTTCCAGTTGATAAGCATAGTGGCCCTGTCCCCATGGATCTGTGAAGCTACAGGGCTGTCCCCTGAGACAGTGGGAGTCACTTTTAGTCCCATGCAGATGAGCAGAACTCACAGTTCTCACAGTCACATCAGTGTCCCCTGTGCTTTATAGTTGGGTACACACAGAGAAAACAAGGAAGTTCAGGACCCAGAACAGATATCAAGGCTTTCCAGGACAAGCAGCTTCTATGATGGGCAGTCACCTCTTTTCTGACTTTGCCTTCTCTAAGGCAGGGGGAAGGGCTAGTGGCTTTTCTTCTTTAATGTTCCCACCTGCCACAAGTAGTTTGCTGAGGACAGACTAAGGGATCCCAGCAGCACAGTTTCTGAACTTCTGAAGCAAGGCTTAGCATGCATCTGGCTCAGATGTGGGGTGGCTGTAGGATAGAGGGCTTTTCTCTTTCTCCAGGGGAAAAGACAGGGCTTATAACATGCCTGCCCCAGAACATGGCTCCTACAATGAAGAAAGCTTTGTGTGTGAAGGTCAAAGTTGTATTTTAAGTTTAAATTATTGTGCTTAAGGGCCCTATAATACAAAAATGCCTCTAGCCAGTGAGCCCCATTTGCCCAAGGACGGATAACAGGTTGCTGGGGGCTGTTGTTATGTAGGACGGCAAATTGGTTGTTTTCGCTTCTGTAAACAAGACTGGTTGCCTCAACTGCACAGGATGTGCTTGATCACACACAGGTGAGAGGTACTTAGACAGGACGTATGCCAGGCTGTATGCTTATCCCTGACTGTATGTAGGCAGGAAGTACGTAGCCTTGTGGGTTGGACTAACATCATCTGGGGCCATTCTCTGGGCATCCCAGGTAGGGTCCTGGCCAGTTGCTACTGTCCTGGCCAATAGTTAACAAAGCTTGCTTCAAATTTGTCTAACAAATGTGGTAGCAGTCTTATTCTCGCCCAGTGCACCTGTCCAAACAGCACACGAGGATCTACCTGTTTGGATTAGGACTCACAGTGTTTCCCACCCCGTCTTTTATGTCATGCCTTGGTACTTGGTACTTGGGTCACTGGAGACTATTTCCAAACCTGAAATCAAGCAGCAACACCAAGGCTCGCTCCAAAACCATCACTGGAGCACATTATAGGCAAGGGGAAAACTGCCTTTGAGCAAGTAGTTACTCCAGCTCCCTTGTAGAGCGAGCAATTAGAGACCCAAAAGAAAGTTCGAAGTTCCCAGAGGCCGGGAGCAAAGAAAGTGGGAGGCACCAACACACAGAAACAGGTTCTACCAAGAAAGCACTCCTCCAGAGAGAACTGGGTACTTCCAGATCCCAGGCTCCCGCCCTGCCCAACAGCTGCAACGGCTGGTAACTGCTTCCTCACCTGGTTATTTCCTCTTTCAGGGCAGCGGGGTCCGCAGGGTAAAACTTGACACGGAAGCACATGGTGAATGGAGGCTGGGCTACAGAGGAAGAGGTGTCTGTTAGGAGGGACCCTCTCAAGGAGTTGACCAGGTTCCCCTCCTTCCGGCATGCACAGGCCCCTGAACCATAAGGGAAGAAGTCCTTTGTGGAGCTAGACAGAAGGTTCAGCATCAGGAGCGCTGACTGAGGACCCAGGTTCAATTCCTAGCACCCATGTGGTTGCTTGCAGCCATCTATAACTCTACGTCCAGGGGATCTGATGGCCTCCACAGGTACCAGGCCCACATATGACGCACAAACACACATTCATGTAGGTTGAACACCCATGTACATAAAATAATTTAAAACCCTTTCATGGGTACACTAGAACAATAGGCAGTTACATATGTAGACCATACCTTACTATCCTTGGGGGTTCCTCCCTCCCTCCCAAGGATAAATCTTAGCTTCTTTTGGAATACTTACACCTTAGCTGCTTCACCACTGACTTTGTAAACTCCAACCAATGCTGAAACAGAGAGCACAAGACAAGACAACCCTCATGAGAAGCGGTGTTACATGCAACCTGTTTTAGCCTATTGAAATGGCAAGACAGAGGCCCTCTTCCTGGAAGCTTACCAATAGATGTTTGGAGAGGGAAGTTGTGTTCAGAAATAGGTACCTGTGATGGGCCAGCCGTGAAGAAGGGGGAAAATGGCTTCAGGTGCCATTCCCAGGCTTCCTGGAGACACCTCCCAAAGCAGGGTGTCACAGCTTTGAGCCCGTTCCTGACAGGCCCACAGCATGTGCTTGGCTTGAGCGGGGAGCTGCTGGGCTCAAGGTTTGGCATGTGCTGTGCTAAACGCCAACTTCTTTTGGCAAAGGAGTGGGGTGGAGGGTACTGATGGCAACTCTCAAAAGGACGGACAAGAAGAGATTTCAGAATGGAGAGGAGAGGGAGTCGTCTGGTGTATATTCCATGTTTGTCTGAGTAACGCAGGTAGCCAATGCTTGTGTTACTCAGGATTTCCTGGCATGCAAGGATGGTGGAAGTCTTAGTTTCTTGGGATAATTACCTGAAACCAGTGTGCAGGATAATATCCTGACCCACGTGTGTTTTTTTTTTTTAATTTCATGTGTATTGCATGTATGTTGGAGTAAAGAGATCAGTTCCTTTGGAACTGGAGTTATAGACAGTGGTGAAGGGCCATGTGGATGCTGGGAATTGAACCTGGGCCCTCTAGAAAAGCAGTCAGTGCTCTTAACTGCTGAGCCATCTCTCCAGCCCACCTCCTCATGGATTTTTTTAATAGCTAAAATATAGTCAAACTATAGTTTTCATTTTCCTCCACAGTACTTAAGTTTGAGGGAAGGCAGTAATGAGATCATTCTAACTTCTCTCTTTTTAAAAGATATTTGTGTGTGTGTTTGTGTGTGTGTGTGTGTGTGTGTGTGTGTGTGTGTGTGTGTGCGCGCGCGCGCGTGTAGGCCAGAAGAGGGTGTCAGAAACCCCAAAGCTAGAGTTAATGGTGGTTGTAAGCTGCCCCATGTGGGTGCTGAGAACCAAACTTGAGTCTAAGCTAGAGTTAATGGTGGTTGTAAGCTGCCCCATGTGGGTGCTGAGAACCAAACTTGAGTCTTCTGGAAGAGCAAGAAAGTGCTGTTAACAGCTGAGCCATCTCTCCAGCTCCAATCACTGTAGATCAGTTCCCCAAACCTCTGTGGGTTCTTGATAACATTCATGGCTGACGCTTGCTGCTTTTACACTAGGCAAGCATTGTCGACTGGCAGAGAGCTAAAATTGCTATTATTTGGGGTCTGATTGCTTGGAAGTAGTTTAAAGATTCTAGCTGTAAGTTCCCAGAGGACGGAACTGACTTCTTTAACATATAATTACCAGGGCCTAGCATGTGGGGCAACTCGTAGGTGTGGAGTAGGCAAAGGGCTAGGTTTCAGAGTGCCCTCTATCCTGGCTCCTTCTGCTTAGTGTACTGTCTTGGCAGAGACTTTCTTCTATAGGAAAGCAGCCAAGGCCATGCAGACAGCATCCTGGTCTCCCTCAGTTCCCAGCTCTCACCTTCTAGGCTGGGCTGTGGGTCATGTAGTTAATGGACCCACTAAGAGTCCGTACGTCAGCACCACATGGATAATCTGGGCTGACATTCTGCTCTCTTGCCTCCTCTGATCCGAGCTCCCACGAGGCTGGCAACTTATTACAGCCACTCAGCGTGGTTAAGAGGCCCTTCTCACATTACACGGCCCACCGCAGCTCTGCTTCGCAGGGAAGCAGAAGTAAGAGTGCAATTGCACAGAAGCGACTGGGGCTGCAGCTTTGCCTGGGCAGGTGCAGGAGGCCCCTCTGGTTCAAAGCACGCTAGGGCTGTATAGGGAGGAGAACACAGCAGGTGTGGGGCATGTAGGACACAGACCTTTAGATGGACAGGTAAGAGAAATAAGATAGAAATAATAAAGACAGAGATGATAAGATCTGACTGAGTCGTGATCGCCAGAGGGCTCATGAGCTCAGTTACAAGGAACACCCCCCCCCCCCCCCCCGCAGTAGCAAGAGACAGCTTTTGTTTGGACTGTGCTGAGAACTCAGGAGAGGAGAAGCTGGAGACCATCAGGAAGGCTTGGAAAACTGTCACAGCTCGTCTGAGGGATTTTAGAGATCCAGTGGAGAAATCTTGAGGTTGTCCCAGCAATATGGTGATGGCATCTGTGGACTGAGTCCCAGAATTAATAGCAAACTCAGAACATGAGGCGGGATCAGGAAGAGAGCAAGATTCAGAGGAAAACGGGTCAAACTGGAACACTCTTCATGCTTTGACGCTTGAAAGGGTCTAAAAAGAGAGGACGCTGAGCTGAAACAGAGGGCAAGGAATGAGGCAGCTCCTCCAGGAAAGGTGGAGAGGTGGGAGCCCCAGGACACCCAGTGAGCAAACAGTGATGACAGTCACTGTGAGCTGTTGAGACCACATTGGAGCCAGGGGAGGAGACTTTCCTCACACCTCTGGGAACAAGGAGTTCACTTCCTGTATCTCTACCATGAATTAGTGGATTTAGATTAAGTCTCATCATAGGTGGTTTAAGACCTCCCAGGACTCTCTCAGGCTTCTCTGGTCCATGTTCCTTTTCTGAGGCTCAGAATCATCCCTACTTGGGCTACTTTGTGACTTTAGCATTATACCTCAGAAACCACAGAGTCTACAGAACCAGACAGTCCTAGCCTCCAGACTGGCCTTGCCACTTATTCTGGTTGGACAACCTGTCTTAATCTATTCATCTGGAGTCTCAACATTGGCCTTAAAGGCTGCTTGATGGAACATGTGTAGAGCTCTTGATTAGGAACCAGGTACCACTTGGTGCTCGGTCTACATCAGCCTGATGGGGCTTAGCTTACAGCAGACTCTCTGTAAAGGGACATGTCTCTTCTTTCAGTCTTCTCTTGTTCGCCCTCCTTTAATGTGGGTCAACTCCACAGTCATCCTTTTCTCAAGCACATCCTACCCTAACTGAAAAAATGATCAACAGGACATATTTGCCCCTTGAATTTTTATACCATCAGCTCTGGGACAAATAAGGAGATCTTGGGGTATATATACCACTCCCCGGGAGAGAGCACTTAGCCCAAACAAATACTGGCAGAAAAGAAAAACCAACATCCCAAACTTCCACTATTTCATGGAGAATGGATACATATTACAGTGAGGACAGTTCGGTTTCTTGCTCTCTGGGCACTTAGTGGCTGCATGCTAAGGCCCAGAGCTAAGGGCAGCATGTCAACAGAACAGAGCAAGGGGCAGACTTTGAGGATAAATCTCCATGATGTTGCTCACAGCTCTACCAGGCAGGGAGAGGCGAGATAAATACGTGAAGAGTGGGGACTGGGCTAGTCAGAGGAAAAGGGCATGGTAGGTGTCTTAAGAGTCTTTTCTAAAACTCACATCTTCAGTACAGAACCCTAAACAGGATCCAGAGGACAAAGTGGCTCAGACAACCAAAAGATGAACAGCCTCTGTCTGTGGTGCGGTGAAGGGCATATCCACTCTCCCTCAGCATCCGTCACTCTGGGTAGCACAGATGCTGTGCCTTTTAATGGCCTGAGACCCGAGATGATGACAGAAACAGTGCTGTTTGAGGCTGTGGAGGAAATCTTGGACCTAGCAAAGGAGGCCCTACAGGATTTATGAAGCTCTGGAGGATTTGGGATGATGTTTGTGGAGACCGGAGCTTGGGTGGTGAGTGAGCAGGAGTGCACAGCCTGCATGTGTCTGCATATTTTCCCACTTCCTAGGGATGCCAAATAGCACATCCTCGCAGTCAGCAGAGGGACCATGAATCACCTGCAGAAATGCAGCTGTCTGCAGGCTGGGAAGATGAAGGTGAGTCTCAAGGCACCACAAATCATTAACTTATCCCTTCAGCAAATGCTTACTGAACATCAGCTACTTTCTAAGCCCTGCCTTGGCTCCATGGTAGACAATGATGGGTGAGATACAGTCTGTCTGTCCCCTCCTGGAACTTAAACTTTTGTGGGGGCAAAGGCTGTCAACACAGAGCAGGAAGTGCTATGATGGGTATTAGTGGACATAGTGGGCCATAGCGGGATATGTGGCAAGGTTTGGGGAGACTTCCTGGAGGAAGCAAGAAGCCAGGAAAGACCTTAAGTATGAAAAGAAGGGGCTTTGGGGCTGGAGGGATGCTCAGAGTTTAAGAGTGATTGCTGCTCTTGGAGAAGACCTAGGTTCAGTTCCAAGCACCCTGGTTAGGAACCTCACGACTGCCTGTAACTCCAACTCCAGGGGATTCAACAACATGCTCCCTGGCTGCTGAGGGCACCAGCATACACATGGCACACACACACACATACACACACACACACATACACACACACACACACACACACACACACACACACACACACACACGCATCAATAAAATAAAAATCCATCTTCAAAAAACAAAACCAGGGGTTGGGGATTTAGCTCAGTGGTAGAGCGCTTGCCTAGCAAGCACAAGGCCCTGGGTTCGGTCCCCAGCTCCGATAAAAAGAAAAGAAAACAAAAACAAAAACAAAAAACCAAGCTAGAAAACAAAACAAAACAAAAGAGAACCAGGAGGAACAAAAGGGAAGCATACTCCAGGCGGAGAACTGAGGGACCAAAGGACTGAGAAGGAGACAGACGTGTCTGGAAAGTCATAATGTCTGGCTGACCACAGAAGGGAGGGTCAGGTTGGGAAGGTGAAGTTGGAGATGACGTAGGGGTCCAAGGGAAATGGATTGGTTTCTGTCTGCGATACCAGTTGTGGTGAAGGCCCGTAGCCCACCACCTTTACTGCGCCTTTACTGCACAGACCAGGGGAAGAGCTACAGGTTTTGCAAGGCACTAAAGGGCTTGTGTCAGTTCAGTTTGGCTCTCTGTTCTGCCTAGACCAGACTGGCATTGCCCAGTCATGCCCTACCTAACCAGGGCAAGATCCCTGAAATCTAGGTCAGCCCATTTACTAGAAAGGAAGCAAGAGATGCCCTCTCTGTACACTGGGCTCTATGACCTCAACACTGGCTACCAGCTACACCTCTAGCAGGCGCCCATGGCAAATTGCGTAAGCTCTTGGGCTGCCTTTTTGGTCTGTGAAATGCCAGTTTTCCTCATCTGAACTCTGGTTCAGGTGACTCTCAGGCTCAGTGATCTGATTTGAAGCAATGACACCAATTAAGAATCTGGGTGGAGTGGAAGGGGAAGCCCTTGGTCCTGCCAAGATGAACCCCCAGTGAACGTGATTGTTGAGGGGGAGGGTGGTAATGGGGGGAGGATGGGGAGGGGAACACCAATATAGAAGGGGAGGGGGATGTTGGCCCAGGAACCAGGAAGGGGAATAACAATCAAAATGTAAATAAGAAATACTCAAGTTAATAAAGATGGGAAAAAAAAAAAGAAAGAATCTGGGTGGGACCTGACTCCTGAGGCTAAACTTTGCATGGACTTTATATGCAACCAAGGATTTGGGCCTATTTACCAACCCTGTGCTCTGTTTGTGGTTTGAATTTTAACTTACCCGCTGCTTATCTGGGTCCACGAAACGAATCCCAAAGTAGTCTTTCTCAAGTAGGTTCAGGTGGTGGCAAAGAAGGTCAAACAGGTACTGGCCTTTGGCATCTCTCTGCAAAGAAAGCAAGCTCTGTTGAGAAACGTGTATTCTTCAGGGGTACGTGTGTGTGTGTGTGTGTGTGTGTGTGTGTGTGTGTGTGTGTGTGCGAGAGAGAGCGAGAGAGAGAGAGAGAGAGAGAGAGAAGAGCTATATGAATATGTGCGTGTAATATGTATTTTGTGCAACTCTTTAGGGTAAATTGTGTATGTGTGTGTGTATATATATATATATGTATGTATGTATTCATGTGTGTGCGCATGTGTACCTGTGTGTGCATACACACACACGGAGGCTAGTGGTCAATGGACTGCATTCCTTTTGAAACGAGATTCTCACTAAACATGAAGCTCACTGACTCAGACAGACTGACTGGCTGACAGCAAGCTTCTCCAGCACTGTCAAGCCTGGCTTTTGATTTTATTTTTATAATTATAAGGATTTAGGAATCTCATGTGGATTTGACAGTAGTGCACACCCATAACTGTCCTTTCCCCTGTGATGTCTTGCACAGTCTCTGGCATTCTGAGGGGTTTAGCACCTGGTAGACATTCAACAACATTCCATCACAGAGTATCAAGAGTTCATCCACGGGGTATCAGAGTTCAAGCCCACACCTCTCCTGCAGCCTGAGCCTTCAAGAACATTCTCCATTTCCATTCTTGCCTTGCTCAGTCCTTCTCCACAAAGTAGCCAGAGTGATCCAACTTAGGTGTGATGTCTTTTGTTTGCTGAATAAGTGGTCCAGGCACAGTATAAACCGTTCACATGTGCAGAATAATATGCTATTAAGTTAGTGTCTATCCACTTCTAGCCTCACATGGTCTTCCTAGGAGCATCTTTCAAACAGACTGTTATGTAATAGTCTATACACAGGTACATCTATAGGCAGGGATGTTGTCTCTTTTTAAAATATATCATATATATATAAAATATATATATAAAGCACATATATAGTATTTAAAATATATATTTAAGAATATATAAATATGTATATTCTGTGTGCATACCGCTGTGAACGTGTGGAAGCCAGATGACAACTCCCAGGAGCTGGTTCTCTTTTCCCACCACATGAGCCCAGGGTTTAAAATTTGGATCAACAATCAGGCTTGGTGGTAGGCATCCCTATCTGTTGAGCCATCTTGCTGGCCTTTAAAATACATTTATAACATATTTCCCCTACTATTGGGGTTGCAGGGGTTCCCAAGGGCTCTTCCCCTGAGCTTCACTCTAAACTGCCATATGGTTTCTTGGTTTTTGTTTTTGTTTTGTCTTCTACTGGAGCTGTTTGGCGAACCTTCTATAGTTGGGCACATAGCTGTGTCTCAGAGTTTTAAATTACTGTATCTAGTCTAATGAACCTAATGTTACTTACCCAGGTCCACATTAATGGAAACTGTTTCCAATCTATTAGCAACAATGTGGCAGTGATCTTTAATTACATCACTCCTGCTTAACACACTTAGTGTCTCGCCATGCTCTTAGAATAAAGTCCTAGCTCTGGTCACAGAGCCCTATACAGCCTGGCTCTTGCCTTCATTTGAACTCATCATTCTCTGTCCACCATTCTGGCAACAGCCTTTCTGATCCTGAACACGCTAAGGGTCTTGTGTGTCTATGCATTCCTGCCTGGAACACAATTCCTGTGGCTCCTCTTGCCCTGCTACTCTGAGATCCCAGTGCCAAAGCCCCTCCACACAGGTCTCCCCCCTATAGAGCGGCTAGCCTCCCCAACTCTGCACCTCGCTTTCCTGTTTGTGTCCCTCACAACATTTAACAATACTGTTACCCTGCTGACCTCTACCCTTGTTTCTCTCTCTTTCCCATTCTGAGGAACCTTCCCCAGAACTTAGCACAAGGCGCTATACAAGAAGTGCTGGACTTCGTAGGATCTAAACTATTTATTAAACAGAGGGTATACTGGATGAAAGGTTACATAAAGTATAACTCAGACCTTTTTCTTCTTGCCAGGCCTGCCTGGGTATCCTAAGTGAGCCAGGAGGAGATGACTCGACAGGGAACTCAGAGCATCTGGAGCCCTGCATGGCTCCTGCCTTTGCAACTGTCCCAAGCTGTGTCTGCAGCTCGGCTCAGACGCCCTCTGGTAAGTTTATGTATAACTGCAGCCAATTGATGGTGTCTTCTAAGAGCCTTATAAGACCTGGTAAAATGGCTCTGGTTCCTGGGTAATCACAGAACAGCCTGGCCCGATGCCAACAACAGGGACATTATTAAGACTTTCACGAAAGGTGCATTTTTCACCTCCCAGCTTCTGCTGGCTCACCCTGTACTATGGAAGGACCAGGGCAGGATGCTAAGTCTTATGGCAAATATCTTAAGGAGTTTATTCTTGCCGAGGCTAAAAGATGAGTGCAGCACAGTTTAGTTAGAGGAGGAAGCAACTGGAAGGGACCCCCCTCCTCTTCTGCTGGCCGACACACCCCTCTCACTACACACTCTTGAAGCAGCAGCCCCAGTCCTATACTCTTTTGTCTCCTAACAGACACAGGACAGAGACCTGGAACTTCTGGCTGGTGGGTCATAAGCCAGGTCTTTCAAAGGACTCCACCAGTCGTGACTGTCTCTTGAGGCAGGATCTGTCTACTTCTTTCTTGTTGCAGGGGATGAGACAAGCTTACACTCCTAGTTAGAGTCCTCTGCGAGGGGAGGATATGTGTTCAACTCAGTCTGTGCAGCATGTCCTATGCTAGTACCCCTCACCCGCACTGCCACGCCGGCACAGGGCGGCTGGCAGAAGAGCTGGGAGAGTAGAAGACCCTGGCGGGGTGTGGCTTCTGTTTCGTCTTTGTGTGTTTTCCCTCTAGAAGTGCTATTCACACCATGCTAAGTTACTGCCTTGTGAGAAGCTGGCAGGAGTTTTAAAGGCCGGATAAGCTAATTTCCAATCACACAGACGCCTGGGCTAGGGAAAGTGTGCGGCAAACGCTGTGTCATTGGCTATCCTGGAGAAACAGGCAGTTGTGCTGATGCATGATCACCACTTAGTCGCACCGCAGTCAGAGCGCCAAGCCTGAGCCTGTTTATCCTCAGAACAGAAAGCTGAGGCAGAGTGCCACAGCCCTTATCGGCAGCTAAACTTGGAGCATGTTCTCTTCCCAAGGCCATTGTTGGGTCAGAGGGACTTATTAAGCACTCATTTAAAAGTATCTTTGTATTTTGTAAATCCCAACAGTACATACATATTGAAAAAGGGCATGGAAGTGAAGGCCTGCCTGTCTTCTCTCTGTGCGGTGCACGGAATGACTCATGAGCCTCTGAGAATCCCTCTGTGGCGGAAGAGGGGAGCATTTATGTTTCTGCTCCTTGGCATGCCTGATTCTGGGTCTCTGTTTTGACTGTTGTTTAGCAAGGGGACAGAGGCAGCAAGCAGAACGCAAGTTTGGGCCAGTGACCCAAACCAATTAAGGTTAATTTCATTTTCTGCCTACTAATAAATAAATAGCCTTGGGCGGGAGAACATTTCATTTTAATCTAGCCTAAATGGAGTCAGGCATAGTGCACCCTGGTGGGGAAGCAGCACGTAGAACCCGCCCTCCCCTCCTCACCCCCAATTAGCCTCCGCCTTCTCTATCCTGCTGCACTGGGCAGCACAGAGATCTGCAGTCCAGTGAAATAAAGGTTCATGAGGATGAATGGTCATAACTTTCCTCATTCTGGGCCACATGGACTTAAATGGGGATCTTTATGGGACCTTAGAGAAAGGGTGAGATGGTGGAGGGGAAGACGGGTAATGCGGAACGAGGGTTCTGTGATTCTAAAATACCAGCGTTCAGGCACAGGGAAATGCCACAGGAAGAGCAGAGGGCTTCACGAAAAAGGCAGGAGCTGAACAAGTTGTTCTTGAAGACCTAGCAGGGAAGGGACAGGTACCAGGGATGGGACAGCAGCCACTATTCCAGCTCAAATGTACATTTCTACAGACCAAGGCTGCCTCAATTTCCTAGAGTCAGGACCTATGTGTCTGGTGTTCAGGCACAAACACTATGGAAGCTCTATAATGTCACAGAGGAATCATCTTCTTGGGACCATGCACATGTGGTAGAGCAGAAAATTATGGTAATTTCTGGGGGTATACTTCCTGCCCTATAGTGCCACACTGTACCCAGCCTGATTTCCGAGGCAGAACTCAGGAGTCAGGCAAGAAAAGGCAGGGCTCAGGTGGGCACAGTATACCTGGATGGTAGGGCCAGGAGGGTGCCATGACATCAGGTAGCTCCTGGCAAATTCTGGTGTGGCGGGAAATTAGAATTCAGACAGAATAACGGTGCCGCTTAGACATGGTTCTCACCTATCCTTAGTAAATGCAGGAGCTTCTTTGTCTCAACAGTCACCATTGTATATGAAAATGCCAAGAACTGGGGTTTTCTCAGCACACCGATGTGAGTTCATAGGCTAGGCCTGTGCCATCAGGAGCCCCGTTGGCAGTCCTTGCTCAGGTTGTCCCTGACATGTGGGCACGGAGCACATGCATGCAGAATGGGAAAACCCTGTTCAACTCAGAACGCTTCTGCTATGGACCTGGTTGCCAGTGAGCAAAGGCTGTAGGTATCGTCAAAGGGCCTGCTTCTCACCCAGTTCTGCCATAGCAGGGTGTCTGTTCCAGAACATTAGCTGTCCAGCTCTCCGGACTCTGGTTTCTAGTTTCTTGTAGCCAAACTCTCTGCCTCCTGCCTACACAGACTCCTTAAGGCTTCCCAGTCACACTGCTGTCTTGGTGTTTTGTCCAGTCTTTCATTTCACCACCCATTCCTGGGGAAGGGTCCTCTGGGGTGAAGGGTAGGACAGGTCCACACCAGAGAGGAATGTCCTCTGTGTTCAGTGTTGGGCAAGTGTGGGATGAAGCTCAGGTGATATAAGGAAAGGTGGTTTGTTAGAGACGCTCTCCATGCCTTCTCTCCCACCTCCTAAATGATTTCATGTCCACAACCACAGCCAGAGCCTCTGACTCCATGTTAAGAGACGGAAGTTATCAAACTCTATGTTCATCTCCAAAAAGGGACTTTAAAAAGTTTGCTCTGCAATTAACTTATTTTTATTTATTTATTTAATTTTATTTATAGGGTTTTATGTATCCCAGGCTAGCCTCAAATTCCCCATGTAGCAGAGGTTGGCCTCCAACTCCCTATCCTCCTGCCTCTAACTCCAGGCATGAGATATCATGCTTGACTTTTAAATTTTTTTAAAGGGTGATAAAGCAGATAACAATGTAGATGTTTAAGGTATTCATTACTAGTTTATTTAATTAAAACAAACAAAAGCAAAACAAAACCTCAGGGTCATTGCTCAAAGTCAACAGAAAGAGCAATTAAAATTTGTTCAGCTCTAGGAAAGGCCTCCACAGCAGGCCTAAGACAGCACTGTCACATGAAGCTCCCACTCTGGGAAGAGTCTAGTCACTTCACTGCGAGAGGGGGACCCAGTGCAAGGCACAAGGGTGTCTCTTGGTCTATAAATAATTCTTAGGCCTGGAAATGTATCTTCTCATGTGCACTAGAGGGGACAGGATGACTCGGTCCTCAATGTCCCGGTCCTCGATGTCCCTCACATACCGTGGCCCAGCCTTCACTGTGGGATGGAGAAAGTAGGCAGAGAAGCCTGGATTCTGCAAATGTGTGGCTGCTCCTCATGCTGGATCTGGCCAGTTGGGTGAGTGCAAGAGCCTCTGCCCAGCAAGGTCACCGGCACATCCATGTCATTGTGACTGTTCATAAAGCCCACCAACCTTGTGGGTCTGCTCAGGATTCTCTCACAACCCCAGGTAAAATGTCACCACGGAAGATGTCTGCCACTGCCTGCTCCCAGTTGAACATTATATTATTGTTTCAGCCCATAAAGTCGCTGGAAACTACTGGGAACAACACTCAGCTGTTGGGTTCTGAGAGCTTCTCTGAGCAAGGCTCTAAAGTGACCTCTGGGTTAGGGTTTTGATATGTGCAAAAGTGATCTGGGGAAAGTGAATTTCTCTTTGGTCTCATGACACTCAGTGGTCCATGGTACAGCTGCTGCCCTGTGTGTTTCTGTCCACCTTTCTTTGAGAGACAGGGAGTCCAGTACCCAGTGAGTACCTGCACAGGTCATGGTCTATGCCTTTGTACATGACCTTCAGGAAGTAGTTTTTGATTAATTACTAAGTGAACTGGGCCAGGCTAGCTGGCAACAACTGATCTTACTGGCTGGGCTGGCGCCTCCTGGGTCTTCAACTCTATTACCTGGTGAAATCAGAGTAGGAAAGGACAGGGAAGAGGCAAGATAGGCTTAAGGCTTTGGGGAGATGCTGTCCCTGTACAAATCCAAGTCTGATTTAACCCTAGAAATTAACACAGTGTCTTAGTCACTGCTCTGTTGCCATGAAGAGACACTATGACTGAGGCAGCTCTTGTAAAAGAAAGCATTTAATTGGAGGCTTGTTAACCATTTTGGAGGGTTAATCCATGATTAACACACTGGGAAACAGATAGGCATGGTCTGGAGCAGGAGCTGAGAGCTTTACATTCTGATGTGCAGGCAGCAGGCTGAGAGAGAGAGAGAGAGAGAGAGAGAGAGAGAGAGAGAGAGAGAGACAGACAGACACAAAGAGAGACACAGAGAGAGCGAGAGAAAATGAATATGAATCTGTCTGAACTTGGCATGGGTTTTTGAAATCTCAAAGCCCACCTCTAAAGACACACCTCCTCCAGCAAGTCCACTCCCACTCTAACAAGGCCACACCTTCTAATCCTTCCCAAACAGCTCCATTAACAGGGGATAAAACATTCAAATATATGAGACTATGGGGTCATTCTCATTCACATCAGGATTAACCTCATGGCTGTAAATGTTTGTCTAATTTGCTTTAACCCTATGAGATATATTTGGCAGGGATGGGGGAGGGCAGAGGAGGAGTTATTGAGTAGGATGTCAGGTCCAGCCCAAAAGGCACTGAGTTGTGTGCAGTGCAAGAGGAGCTCCAAAATATTTGCTTCTGCTGCCAATGCACAGACACAGGTGAGAACAGTTCTGCATGCAGGAAGGCCTCTAACTGGGCCCTTGCCACTGAGAAGGAATTAAAAGCTCAATATTGGAAAAGACTAATCACTACATTTGCTTAGTTATATTGATATAAAAAGGCCAAGCCTTTTTTCAGAGGAATGGCAAAAACCACTACTGTGCTCTTAGACTCATGAGGACTGGCATTAGGATGTTTGAAACCCCAGCCAAATGTCCTTTAATGGGCAAGTCGCACATGCATCTGGGGACTTCTCTTTTATCTGACATTTTGTCCAACTGTCTCAAGCATATTCCTGAAATCTGACCAAGGTACACAGGTCTCTAAGTGCTATACCATCTCAGACCCACAGGCGGTTAATAGTAACCCAGCACTGTATACCGGCACCGTTGCCTGTTACAGGTCTGGTTTCTTTGGAAAGAGACTCTGAGATGGAGTTTAGCATGGCAGAATTGTTCTTGGGACCAATGTCCATGGAAGAAAAGGAAAGAAGCAGAGGGCCCAGGGGGGAGTGCTAAACATAACCCTTCCATCGACTTGGCTCTATCCTGGGGAACCCAGGGCCTGGGTGGATCTTCAGTTGTTTTGGTTTGAGTCAAGATAGCAGGTCTTTTACCCATTTCCCCTGAGCAGTCGCAGACTATAAGCCACTGCCAACAACAGTACTCTGGGGGCATGCAGGTGAAAGATCAAAACTACCAGGCCCCTCTCTCATCCCAGGAAACCTAAATTGTAACTGCCTTATCTTAGGAGCCAAACCTGTGCAAAGCATTCTGTGAGCATTTTCAATGTCACAGTCTCACCAGGATGCTTCCCATTAATCCCACTTTATAAAGGGGAAATGGGGGGCTTAGCGAAGTAAAACACCTAGAAGTATACAGCCAGCAGGTATGGCTCAGATCGGAGTCTGCACTGTTCCGAAGCATACAGTCCTCTCAAATGAACACGCACCTCGTAAGTTCTTCCCATGGCCTGCAGAAGCACACTGCAGCTCCATCTGTCGGTGCGGCCTGAGCTGGCTTTACAGTTCTCTGACTATGTCTCTAAACATATAGCTATACATACACAGCCATTGCTTGAAATCTTTTCTGAACTCACCAACTCTTTTGGACCTGGGCGCTATTAGACCATGCCAAATGGAAAACCTTTCTCGCTGGAGGCAGGAAGAGTGCACTATATTAATTATTTTTCTCTTCTCTGTGCCAGCAGCAGAAGCAAGGAAAGGCAGGCACGGTGGCAGGGGCAAGGGGCAGCTGGGAAACAGATGAGCGCCAATACCCAGCAGCTTCTTCCTTTTGGCTAGAATTCCACCCTGTCCACCCCCACCCCCCATATTATGTAATTTACAACTTTCCTCAGAGACATTCTCTTTGGTGATTTGAGACCCTGTCAAGGTGACAGGCAACATTAACCATCATAGCCATAGAAATGGAGAAGCCTTTAAAACCAGTTAGTCAACTGGTTTGAAAATTCTCTTCTCTCCCCCCCTTTAGTTTTTTTCCTTTTTCTTTTTAAAGATTTATTTACTTATTTTATGTATATAACTACACTATAGCTGTCTTCAGACACACCAGAAGAGGGCATCAGATCTCATTACAGATGGTTGTGAGCCACTGTGTGGTTGCTGGGATTTGAACTCAGGACCTCTGGAAGAGCAGTCAATGTTCTCAACCTCTGAGCCACCTCTCTAGCCCTGGTTAGCGTTTTTTTTTTCTTTTCTTTTCTCTTTTTTTTTCTGACAGTGTTTCTCTCTGTATAGCCCTTGCTATCCTAGAACTCCCTATGTAGACCAGGTTGGGCTCAAATTCACAAAAATCTGCCTGCTGAGTGCTGGAACTAAAGGCGTCCACCATCATTCCCTATTTATTTGAAGATTTTTAAACTAAGAAATGTGTAGCATCTAAAGCCAAATTGTTTACTTTTTAAAAGACATCGTGTGTGTGTGTGTGTGTGTGTGTGTGTGTGTGTGTGTGTGTGTGAGTGTGTGTGTGAGGGCAGTCGCTTGTGAAGATCTGAAGAAGAGTAACTTGATCTCCCAGAGCTGGAGTTACTGGTGGCTGTGAGCTTTCCAGTGTGGATGCTGGAAACCAAATTTGGGTCCTGTAAGAGGGCAGTATATACTTTTAACAGTGTAGCCATCACTTCAGCTTTTCTTGGGGGTGGGGGATGTTTTTCAAACAAAAAATTAAATTATGGAGAGTACACATTAGCTGGTAACCAGCTTCAAATCCCCCAGCCTGGGGCGCCATGGAGGCAGATTAACAAGAGGCCATGCGCAATCTTCCAGCACACCCCACCCCAAGAGCTGTTCTTAACCTTCTTCCTTCACACCTGCGCTTGCTGCTCAGCGAGATGACTTCATGTCTCGTATGGGTCAAAGGTGGTCATCAGCTTAAGACAAGACAAGCTGCTGCCTAAGCAAAGAGATGCATCCGCTGAGCTCTCTATGGGACACACTCCTCCCCAGAAGTATCTTCCACATTGTTCTCAGGCTTTTTAGTTTGTCAAAGATGCTTAGAAAAGCATCAATCTCCAGCCAGTAAGATGCCAAGTGGACAGACTGGCTTTGGAGCAGCCTCTGAAGTGCATCACAGAGAGTATCAGACTCCAGGAAAGTATTCTCGATTTCTGCCCAGTAAGACTCTAGCAAAGAGGGTTGATGGGACAATGCTCTCACGTTTCCATTAGCTAGAGGGTCAATCTTATTTTGGGGCAAGGGGAGAATCCCTTCCAAATGATGGGGCAAGGGGAGAATCCCTTCCAAATGATGGGGCAAGGGGAGAATCCCTTCCAAATGATGGGGCAAGGGGAGAATCCCTTCTAAATGATGATGCAATAGATGCTGCCACACCAGAAGTATGGAGGAGGGATGTTAACTGAAAGAACTCACAAAGGAAGTGATTCATAGGCTGAGCTTTGGGGGGGGGGCACACAGGAACCTCCTGGCTTAGGAGTAGACAAACAGCACAAGGAACAGCACAGCAAGAGCAGGGCATGGGCTAGGGAAGAACTTAAGCTAAATATTGTGTGACAACAAAGTCTATGGCAGATCAGTTTAGAGGGACACACAAGGGTGAGGTAGAGGGCAGGTGATGTGGTGGAGTGCAAGAGATGGATGTGGCAGAGCGCAGGCGATGTGTGCATGATCACTGTATTGCAAGGGATGGTAAGGATTTTAAGCAGGTACTCGTATAGATTTATGTGGAATTATAAACAGGGGATCCTTCCAACCAGGCTATGAATAGTATGGATAAAAAACTATCCCAGCAGCGGATACACAGTATTTACTGAAGAGGGGTCTCACAGAAAATCAGGAAGGGCTAACAATTTCATCTCAGCAAGGAGCCCAGGAGAACAGGTGGAGAAGCTACCGTTAAATTGAGCATTAGCACAAAGACTTTGATGAATGGGTCATTGAGTACTGACTTAATTAAGGAAATAATTAAGATTTCTTAGATCATTGACTTATTTTTAGAGCACACTGTTTTGGCAAGTCCTATCTTTGAAAGAGGTGTTTGCTAGGATACATTTTCTTCTTGAAATTACTAATATTGTAGCTAATTATCAAAGCATAGAAACCATGTTTTATGTAAATAGAGGCCTAGACATTTCTACAGAGCAGAGTAAGGTCTCACTATAAAGTCTTGACTGGCCTAGAAGTTACTATGTTGACTAGGCTGGCCTCAAACTCATGGAGACCCTTGTGCCTCTGCTTCCCAAGTGCTGGGATTAAAGGAATGCACCACCATACCCTGCTCATATATTCTTCATGCAGCAAATTAAAGATTGGGCTTGTAGCTCAGTGGAAGAACGCGTCTAGCATTTACAAGGCCCTGGGTCTGATCTTCAGTAAAACACACACACACACACACACACACACACACACACACACATGCACACGTGTGGACATCTAACAAATGCACTTCTAAGTTCCCCTTTCCCAAAATGACAAACAGGATTGAAGCTGAGTCTGAGTCTGAATGATAATGTTCAACTCTATGGGTTAGCAATCATTTTCACACTAAAGCAAGCTCTGTGCAGGAAGCAATACCTCTGAGGAGGAGCTGTGTAAAAAGGGTTTCAGCTTCAAGGCTGGCAGTCAGGAACTAGATTAAAAAGCAGACGTGGTGGTGCACACCTGAAACCCAGCAGTCAGGAGGCTAGGGAAGGAGAAAGAAGGTCAAGGCCAGTCAGGGCTCCACAGGGAGTGAGGCTCTGTGTCAGCATAAAACAACAACAGAGCAGAGTATATTAAAGAGAATTACCAGTGCTCATGCACTGTCAACTTCGCCTTGGAGGCTGCAAATTGTTTTTACTTTTTAGTTCAATCTCCCCCAACTCATTTACGTTTTCATTAGCTAAGGGACATTGGGAAATGTGATCACAATATATTTATTCACTGATTGAGTTTTACAAGTTATGGCTGCTAGGAATTCACAATTTAGGAGTACATGAAGGTCAAGGATATGGAATTCCAGCTAAAATCTGAACTGATGGCCTTAAAGCCCAGGGTCTCTAGACATACTCCCCTCCTTCCCATACAGCACAATTTAATGCAAAGACTCCTGCTGGGAAGCAGACATTTCCAACTGCAGTGACTCAAGACTCATTATGAGATCCAACCACTTGCTTTCCAGAGTCCATGGGGCTTTGACGATCTAAATTAAGGGTTGCTTAATGGAGTGGCTTTGCTTTAGAAAACAGTTTTGTCGGAAATCTGAGACATACTTTCCCTAAAATACATTTAATGTTACTCATCTGGAATAATGGGGCAGAGGGGAGCAGGATTACTTACCAGTTCTTAACTGTTTATAATGAAATGAAATATTTGCTATTTTCAGTGACAATATATGTAAAGTAAAAATATAAATTAATCATGAGTAAGTAGACATTAATGAGAATGCACAGTCTATATTTATGAATAAAAGTGTTCTACAAAAGAGAGTTCCTTAATATTAAGGATTGGGCTAGGGATATTAATTCTATGGTAGAGTGTTTGCTTAGCATATGTGAGTTCCAGTACCACAGGAAGGTTCTGTGTGTGTGTGCGTATTAAATAGATCCAGAAATTTAAGACCATAGATAATTTCAGAATCTTTTTCTTCCCAGAGTCCATGGGGCTTGTATAGTCTAAATTAGGCTTGCTTAATTAACAGAGTGGCTTTGCCTTAGAAAACTGAGATATGGTCTTATGCTGTAGTCTAGTTTGGCCTGGAACTCACTGTGTAGTTTAGGCAGGTTTTGAACTAGCAGCAGTTCTCCTGCCTCAGGTTCCCGAGGTTATAGCAACCAGTGGTCACCTTGTTAATTTAGCTCTGTACTGAGTGGATTAGCATCCTCTTAAGTCCATGTGCAGGTAGACCCTGGAATATGCACTTACACGGAAATGAGGTCATACTGGGTTAGGGTAGACCCTGAATCTAATTTGTACCCTTTAGAGAAAGCACACTGGAGTCATGGGAGTGGACAGAAGACAGTGACCTGCAGACAGGCAGAGACAAGCCACGGAATGCCAGCACTTCCCTCAAAGGCACCTTGGTCTTGTTGGTGTCTTGATTTTGAGTGTGTGGACTCTAGAGTTGGGAGAGAACAAGCTGCCCAGTTTGCAGTTATCTTTCCTGGAAAGTCTAGGAAGCATGGGTGCCCTTTCTTTCCTACAGGGCCAAAGTCCTCTGCTGGCTGGAGCGGCAGCTGCTCTTCCAGAGGACCTGGCTCTCATTCCCAGCACCCGCAAGGCAGCTCACAACCACTTGTAACTCCAGTGCCAGGGAATCCAATGCTCTCCTGGCCCCATGGGCACCAGGCACAGACATACATGGATACATTTTTAAAACGTTCTGCTTTGTCCGTGCAAGTTTTTCTCCTCGACCTGGCCATTGTGACTGTCTTTCCTTCTCACAGTAAAGTACATTCTCTTCCTCTTCTTCTCTTGAGTAAGGATCTTTCTATAGTGGTCTCCTCTTACTGGGATTGCTAGAATTACAGGCATGTGCAGCTCAGAGTTTACACTGCACTGGGGGGTTCTCTGTGATTGACATGTTTTCTCTCTCTGTCTCTCTGTCTCTGTCTCTGTCTCTCTGTCTCTGTCTCTCTGTCTCTGTCTCCCCCCCTTCCTTTTTTCTCTTTTTGAGGTTTCTCTGTATAGCCCAGGCTGTCTTAGAATTCACTCAGTAGACAGGATGGCCTCAAACTCAGAGATCTGCCTGCTCTGCCTCCCCAATGCTGGGGATTAAAGGTGTGCCCACCACCACCCAGCAACATCTTATTTTTCAGTGCTATACCCCATTGGTCACTTCTCTTCCTTTCCCATTCCCAAGCCGCCAGATACTCAGTTTTTTTTTTTTCGGAGCTGGGGACCGAACCCAGGGCCTTGCGTTTGCTAGGCAAGCGCTCTACCACTGAGCTAAATCCCCAACCCCCAGATACTCAGTTTTAATCAAATCTGCTTCCTGACATTATCAAAACGATCTCCCTGTTGTCCCGCCTTTGCACCTTTGGATGTGCATGCATGGAATACTCTGTCTGTATTTGTTCAAATTCTAACCAGACATGAACATTCAGGCAAAATGGTACTGATTCTCAGCAGAATTATTTTCCTTTATTTGTATATTATTCTATCATTTGCAAGATCTCATTTTTGTTCTAGGTCACCATTTGAGCTCTTAAACTCTATAAATGCCTTAAGGGCCAGGGTTATTTTTTTTTGTTGTTATTTTTATAGTCCCTAAATATATGTCTTGACTTAATTCCTATTGTGTGTACTATGTGTAGAAGTCTTTTTGACACTGCTGTGGCCTTGTGTTATTTAATGGTTTCGTGTGTGTGTGTGTCTGTGTCGGCCCCACTGATACTTAAATATCATCAGAGAGCTCAGGTGGGAGTTCAGGGGTCAGCTTAGGGATCTAGGCAGAATTCACACACTGAACTCGAGGGTCCTCTTCCTGTTGGCAGGCTTTTCCTCCATTCTTCAGCAGTTGCAGTTGTCCCAAAGTTGCAGTTTGATTTCTATAGGTTTGACAGAAACTGCATTTTCTTGCCCTTCCTATATGACAGCAGCTGGGGAATGTCCTCAAGCCAACAGCCACAAATGGGGAGGTGACCCCTGTTACATCCTTTTCCCAAGGGTAGACCCAACTTCTGTCTGCTTTCTATGAAACTTCAGGGGTGCTTTTTATATTTTACCAGCATTGATCATCCTCCAAGGGTGAGTAGGGCTCAACGGGAAGTACTTGCCCATTCCAGAAAGCAGAGCCTGCCTTTGTAAAAATGTGGATGTCATTGCAGATGCCCTCCCGCCCCCACACGGAGAACTACAAAGAGTATCAAGTTGTAAATGCCAGTTGTAAACAGAGGAGTGGTAACTGGTCAGAGTCCTCACTCAATGAAGAGAATAATGACATTGCTTTTGCTTGTTACATGAGGACATCAAGACAAACGAATGACCACTGGATACTTCAGCCCATTTTTAATGGCCGCCATGCTCCTACAGTCTACTTGCTCTGAAGAATCTGATAGGAAAAAACCACACAACATGGTGAGTGACCAAAGGCTTGCACTTTGAATGTGCTGAAGTGCACACACATTTTATGATTACTTATGACACACATGAGTGTGGGTCACAGAAGACAAAGTAAAACTTCCTCCTTTTAAATAATGTTCCCAAGGTCATCCTTCCTCTGACTCTCTCCTCTTCCAGCTCCTTCAACACTCTCCAGTTCTCCTGACCAGCACCGCCACTGTCACCACCACTGTCACCACCACCACCACCACCACCACCATCTTCATCATCACCACCATCATCATCTAGTGGCTTTTTGAGAGAGGACTCAAGTAGCCCAGGCTGGCCTGGAACTTGAGAGTAGTTGAGGGCAACCTTGAACTTTTGGTCCTTCTGCCTGCACATCTGCACGGATGGAATTATAGACATACACTACCACACCAGGCTGTTCTTTCTTTTTTTAAAAACGCTTTTTTTATTACATTTATTTACATGCATGTGCATGCATGTGTGCTATGGCACCCATGTGGAAGTCAGAGGATTTAACTCTTGGGAATCGGTTCTCTCCCACCACCATCTGGGTCCTGGGGATTGAACCAGGTTCAATTGAACAAGGTTACTGTGCTTGGCAGCGAGTCCTTACCCCGAGTGTTCTAGCCCATCCTGTTCTCTTTCTTTTTTTTTTTTTTTTTTTTTGGTTCTTTTTTTTTTTTCAGAGCTGGGGACCGAACCCAGGGCCTTGCGCTTCCTAGGCAAGCGCTCTGCCACTGAGCCAAATCCCCAACCCCATAAGTACACAGTCACTGTCTTCAGACACACCAGAAGAAGGCATCAGATCCCCATTACAGATGGTTGTGAGCCACCATGTGGTTGCTGGGATTTGAACTCAGGACCTCTGGAAGAGCAGTCAGTGCTCTTAACCACTGAGCCATCTCTCCAGCCCCTGTTCTCTTTCTTAAAGGTAATGTTTGTGACTGCTGGGGTTGTGCCGTGTGTTTGTTTCTGCTCCTTATGACCAGGGCAGCCTTACAGCACCTTCACGGTCTCTTCTTCCTCTCGGTGTTGAGTGTGTGTGGCCCACGTGCAGCACGATCGGGAATGCCTATGACCTAACAGTTTCTTCTGCCACATTTACACATTCTACATACATGTGGAATGGGAGCATGCTCAAGATGACAGAATCCGAATTCTGTGTGCCGGGCGGGCATTGGATTCACACATCATCTTTAAGCTTCTCCATTCCTCAGATGAAGAAATTTAGGATGAGTCAATGCTCTGTTTTCACTCCAACCCACAGCCCACACCACACTGAGGTACCCACACTGCACTGTGGTACTCCTAATGAATTAATGTAAACTGCTTCACTGACCACAGCAAAGAGGGCTAGGCTAGGAGAGGAAGCTGGATCGTGCCATGTGCTTAGGAGGCTTGGGGTACAGTGGTTGAAGGAAAGGGCGTAAGCGGGAGCTAGGTGTGACAGGTGACTTGAGGGGCTCTACAAATGGAAGTGACCGCAGACTTAGTCCTGCTCTCTTAACCCCCTTTACAACATAGCCACACAGGATCCTGTCTGTTCCTCAGATACCTCAAGCTCGTTTTAAAGACAAACACACTCCGAAAGCTGGCTTGGTTAATTCGTCTACTAAAGTTAATTAAAGCTGCTATGTTGGAAGTCCTGCAGGCAATCCAGTCTTTAAACCTGGAGTAACACAATTTCAAACACTAAACCACTCCTTTGTTTACCTATAAGCTAGAAACACATAAGCTTTTAAATCCCCTGAATATCCTGCCTGTTGGTCCAATAGGAAAAGAAACCCTTCTTATACCTGTAGAAGCGACTCCATTTAAAGTTAGTACTTGTCCTAATTTGCCTCCTATTGTAATGACAAATACCATGACCAAAAGCAACTTAGGGAAATAAAGGGTTTATTTCAGTTTGTACTTCTAGGTCATGGTCCATCTTTGAAGGACGTCAGGGCAAGAACTTGAGCAGGAGCTTGAAGCAGAAACCACACAGGACTGCTGCTTGCTGGCTAGTTCAATACTTCACACTCAGCTAGAGTTTTAATACAGTCCAAGACCACCTGCCTAGGGAATGGTGCCACCCACAGTGGGCTGGGCCCTCCTATATCAACTAATAATCAAGACAACCCTGGCTGGAGAGATGGCTCAGTGGTTAAGAGCACTGACTGCTCTTCCAGAGGTCCTGAGTTCAAATCCCAGCAACCACATGGTAGCTCACAACCATCTGATGCCCTCTTCTGGTGTGTCTAGGACAGCTACAGTATACTCACATACATTAAATAAATAAGTAAATAAATAAATAAAAAAACCCACAGACATGCCCATAGGCTAGTCGTATCTGGGAAATTGAATTCCTCTTCTTAGGTCACTCTAGGCTGCGTCAAGTTGTCAGTTAAAACTGACTAGGGCATGACTTAAATAAAATTTAATAAGACCCTATGTTGAAAGAGAACAACAGTCTCCCTCCACCCCCCATGAAGAAAAAGAGGAGGAAGAATAGAGAAT
Source organism: Rattus norvegicus (assembly GCF_021556685.1). NCBI lineage: Eukaryota > Metazoa > Chordata > Mammalia > Rodentia > Muridae > Rattus > Rattus norvegicus. Next base: position 108,065,802 of record NC_141536.1, read on the forward strand.
TCAAATCACTGACTGAGATGTAACAATCAGAAGGTGGGAGGAAGGTCACTCAGGAATCAAAGACAGTTGCACATTAGGACCTAACACAGAAATTCATCAATGTAATCCACTAGATAAACAAACTCAAAGGAAATAAAACCATGTTGATCATCTCATTAGATGCTGAGAAAGCATTTGACAGAATTCAACACCCCTTCATGTTCAAAGTCTTGGAAAGATCAGGAATTCAATGCCCATACCTATACATAGTAAAACAATAAACAGCAAACCAGTAGCTAACATCAAACTAAATGGAGAGATACTTGAAGCAATCTCTCTAAAATCAGGGATTAAACAAGGCTGCCCACTCTCTCCCTACTTACTCATTATAGTACTTGAAGTCCTAGAGCAATCAGACAACAAAAAGAGATCAAAGGGATACAAATTGGAAAGGAAGAAGTTAAAATATCACTATGTGCAGATGATATGATAGCATACTTAAGTGACCTCAAAAATTCCACCAGAGAACTCCTAAACCTGATAATCATCTTCAGCAAAGTGGCTATATATGAAATTAACTCAAACAAATCAGTAGCCTTCTTCTACTGAAAGCATACACAGGCTGAGAAAGAAATTAGGGAAACAACACCCTTTACAATAGTCACAAATAATATAAAATACCTCCGTGTGACTCTAACCAAGCAACTGAAAGATCTGTAGGATAAGAACTTCAAATCTCTGAAGAAAGAAATTGAAGATCTCAGAAGATGGAAAGATCTCCCAAGCTCATGGATTGGCAGGATTAATATAGTAAATGTGGCCATTTTGCCAAAAGCGATCTACAGATTCAATGCAATCCCCATCAAAATTTCAATTCAATTCTTCATAGAGTTAGACAGAACAATTTGCAAATCCACTTGGAAAACAGAAAACCCAAGATAGCGAAAACTATTCTCAACAATAAAAGAACTTCTGGGGGAAACACCATTGCTTACCTCAAACTGTATTACAGAGCAGTAGTGATAAAAATTGTATGGTATTTGTACAGAGACAGGCAGGTAGATCAATGGAATAGAATTGAAGACCCAGAAATGAACCCAAACACCTATGGTCACTTGATCTTTGACAAAGGAGTTAAAACCATCCAGTGGAAAAAAAGACAGCATTTCCAACAAGTGGTTCTGGTTCAACTGGAGGTCAGCCTGTAGAAGAATGCAGATCGATCCATCCTTATCACCCTGTACAAGCTCAAGTTCAAGTGGATCAAGGACTTCCAGGTAAAGAAGAAAAAGTGGGGAAGATCCACATGGGCACTGGAGAAAATTTCCTGGACAGAACACCAATGGCTTATGCTCTAAGATCAAGAATCGACAAATGGTACTTCATAAAATTGCAAAGCTTCTGTAAGTCAAAGGACACTGTCATTAGGATAAAAATGGCAACCAACAGATTGGAAAAAGATCTTTACCAATCCTACATCTAATAAAGGGCTAATATCCAATATATACAAAGAACTCAAGAAGTTAGATTCCAGAGAATCAAATAACACCATTAAAAATGGGGTACAGGGCTAAACAAAGAATTCTCAGCTGAGGAATATCAAATGGCAAAAAGCACCTAAAGAAATGTTCAACATCCTTAGTCATCAGGGAAATGCAAATCAAAACAACCCTGAGATTCCACCTCACACCAGTCAGAATGGCTAAGATAAAAAAACTCAGGTGACAGCAGATGCTGGTGAGGATGTGGAAAAAGAGGAACACTCCTCCATTGTTGGTGGAATTGCAAACTGGGAATCAGTCTGGAGGTTCCTCAGAAAATTGGACATAGTACTACCTGAGGACCCAGCTATACCTCTTCTGGGCATAAACCCAAAAGATGCTCCAACATATAACAAGGACACATACTCCTTCCTATGTTCATAGCAGCCTTATTTATAATAGCCAGAAGTTGGAAAGAACCCAGATGCCCTTCAGCAGAGGAATGGATACAGGAAACGTGGTACATTTACACAATGGAGTACTACTCAGCTATCAAAAACAATGACTTCATGAAATTCATAGGCAAATGGAATGAACTAGAAAATATAATCCTGAGTGATGTAACCCAATCACATAAAAACATACATGGTATGCACTCACTGATAAGTGGATCTTAGCCCAAAACTTGGATTACCCAAGATACAATCCACAGAGCACATGAAGCTCAAGAAGAACAACCAAAGCATGGATGCTTCGGTCCTTCTTAAAAGGGGGAACAAAAATATTCATAGGAGGAGATACAGAGACAAAGTTTGAAACAGAGACTGAAGAAAAGGCCATCCAGAGACTGCCCCACCTGGGGAACCAGCATATATATGTCAGATGCTGGCAGCCAACCACTGAATTGAGAACAGGGTCCCCATTGGAGGAGTTAGAGAAAGGATTGAAGTAGCTGAAGAGGCTTGCAACCCCATAAGAACAATACCAACCATAAGAACAATACCAACCAACCCCATTAGAACAATACCAACCAACCAGAGCTCCCAGGGACTAAACCACCATCCAAAGAGTACACATGGACTGACCCATGACTTCCTCTGTATATATAGCAGAGGATGGCTTTGTTGGGCACCAATGGGAGGAGAAGCCCTTGGTCCTGCCAAGGCTTGACTCCCCCCAGTGTAGGGGAATGTCAGGGTGGGAAGGTGAGAAGGGGTGAGTGGATGGGTGGGGGAACACCATCATAGAAGAAGGGGGAGGGGGATAGAACAGGAGGTTTATGGACGGGAAACTGGAAAGAGAATAACATTTGAAATGTAATTAATAAAAAAATACTGCCCCCCCAAAAGACCAAACACAGAGCCCTGGGAAAAGCTTTGCTTTTCATAAACTCACCTCACTTATCACCGAGGCAGAAGCAGGTGAAATATGGAAATTATCAGGTAACTCAAGCCCTTCTCCAGCTAACACCCCTACCCTACCCTGGCCCCATGTAAAACTTTCTACCCTAGAAGGTAACAGCTTACACATGGCCGTGCTAACATCTTAAAATAGCTATCTATCCTTGGGCTTATCCTCCCCTAGGTGGACATGCTGAAGTGGGGTGGGAGGAAGGAAGAGAATGTATCTCTTGTTGGATGAATGTTAACTATGTGTCCAGAAAAGCCTTCAGCATTGTGCACCAACTGTTACATCACGGCATCCTTACGAGAGAGGTGATGGAAAAGAAGCCATAGAAAGGACGGGTGGTTTTCACAGTAAGCGACTGAGCTGGCCAGTCTTAGACACGAAGAACACATTTCCCAAAGCCGACAGGTTAAAGGGGGCTGAAGGGGTGCTACCTGCGAATTGTGTTAGGATACACCAGAAAAAACCCTGAGGGGCATCCATGTTAGTCTCTGCTACTCAGCCTTATTTTTAAGCCATGGAGAGGAAGAGGAAAAAAAGCCAACTGGAAGCTATCCTTTCAAATATGAACAAGTCAAAGAGTTCAAAATCTGTTCGGATTTCTGACATGTTCACTCCATTATATTAAAATTTCCACTGAATGTCAAATACTCCTTGAGGGGAACATTTCAGTAGCTTGGTGGCTGAATCATGTAGCAATTATGAGTGTAACTTTTAAAGCAGTTTCCAGAAGGAAGGGGGATTTTTTTTTCAAAGTATGTATAAATACACACACACACACAGCATACTCTCCATATAGACATCTCCAAGCCGGGCTCCCATTTTTAGGCTCTATTTATATACAACCATCTCTAAGACTCCTCAGAAAAGGACAGGCCTGCACCCGTCCCCCATCTAACATCCTGTAGAGCAAAACTTCCCTTCCACTGCTCAGGCATGACCCACTTTCAAGGCTCAGGATCCATATGAGTCATGGGCGTTTCTTCTAAGGACCCCGATGGGCTGCAAACAGCAGATGAGGTGAAAATGCTAAGAATTCACAGTCTGCTACCTAAGGCTCTAGGCTCAAACTACACTGGCGGTGGGTGGGTAAAAATCCAGAATTTTGGGGACCTTTCCACGGGACACTCTGTTTTATAGTCTGACAGGCCAGTAGCAGAAAGCATGTGGAAGTCCAGGCTTGACTACCCACAGGGAGGGAGCTCAGCATGGCTTGCACAGGCATGACACAGGCATCCGAGATGGCTACTTTGGTGGCCTGTGTGGACGTCTGGGAAAAGCCCTTCAAGGTTCTCTGACTTCCCAAGGGTAACTGCACGGCCCTTGCTTTCTCTACCCCGTCTCTTACACTCAGGGGTCCCAGCTTTGCAATGGCCTGGATTTCCTCTGACTTTTCTAAACCAGTCTCCAGGTCCTCTTCACTTTCTGCCTGGAGACATAGTCACTCACACACATTCTTCCCACTAGACTGAAAACTCCCTTCAGGTAAGATGAACACCCAGTCCTCCTCTTGGGAGCTCATGGAGCCTTGCTGCTAGATGCTCAGATAAAAGATTTAAAGCGCTCCTGCAGTGGGGTCTCTGAAAGCCATCTGCAGCTCAGTGGAACACGTGAGGCCGCACAGGCACCATCCTAGCTGCAGCGGTTCGCCCCTCACGCACCACTAGGGTGTCAGGTGGCTCCCACACATGCTGATGGTGTTTCTGTGTAAGTGTGCTTTGTGTACCCACCAGCCTCCCTAAGGTGAAGCGGTCCGATTAGGCAATGACTGTTTAAAGACACATTAATCATGCATTAGAAGTACTAGGATGAACAGCACAATGCTCAGGGAAGTATCCTGGACACAAGGAATCCATTACAGACAGCAGTGATCACTCACGTCTCGCCTGTGTACACATTTGGAGAGTAAGTGTACTCCAGGGAGCTTCGCTTACTTTAAAAAAAAAAAAAGGTGGAAGAGGAAAATATGGTGTTTGCATGCCTCACGGGTCCCAGGCTTAGGGGGAGGACTTGCCAGGCAGCCGGGATCTTTGGACTTCCCTGGTCATCATGATGGATGACTGTCTAACACAAGCATCCCTCAGTTCTTTCAGCCGTGTTCAGCGCTATCCCTCCTCCTTCTTCGTATATAGGAAGGCTAGGGACTTCTTACTGCACCCAGCAGGGCAGACTCTGATTACAAATGCAGGCTCCATGCCTGGGGGGTTTCAGGGTGGCTGTCTTACCTCTTTCAGGGTTAGGGCAGCCTTTGAAAGGATCTTTTTAGTTTAGTAGCCATCTGTGACAGATGTGTGACAGACTGGGGCAGTTAGAGAGTGGAAGGAGGGAGCACAGGGCCAGTGGGTAGCTAAAATCACTGCCAAGCCTGATGTCCTGAATAGCTGATACCTGGTAGTCTTACATTCACATGGTGGAGGGAAAGAAGCAACGCCCACAGTTGTCCTCTGACTGCCATGTGTGCTACACACACACACACACACACACACACACACACACACACACACACACACGGATATAATGCCCTTCATTTAAAAGCTGGTAACGTGGTCGGGGTTGGGGATTTAGCTCAGCGGTAGAGCGCTTGCCTAGCGAGCGCAAGGCCCTGGGTTCGGTCCCCAGCTCCGGGAAAAAAAAAAAAAAAGCTGGTAATGTGAGGATTCATGAAGAAAAAACACTAGAAAAAACTTAAATAGCGTACTAAGGTGCTAAAGTTACTTCAAGGGTTTTTTGTTTTAATCCTAGTTTCCCAATGCTCTATGCATGACACATATTCTCATTTATTATTATTGTCTCTATGTTCACACATGGATGCATGCATACCGTAGCCCATGAATGGAGGCATTGCTTCTCTCTCTTTCCATCTGTAAGTGGGTCCCAGGAATCGAACTCAGGTTTCTAGGCTTGCATGTCAAGTGCTTTTACCTACTGAGCCATCTTGTTGGCCAGTGTGATATTTCTTTTTTTTTTTTTTTTTTTTTCCGGAGCTGGGGACCGAACCCAGGGCCTTGCGCTTCCTAGGCAAGCGCTCTACCACTGAGCTAAATCCCCAACCCCCAGTGTGATATTTCTTAAGAGTGAAAAACATCCTATCCATAAAATAACTTGCAGTGCTCTCAAACTACATTTATTAAATAAACATGCTCGGATAATTATTGCCACCTACCAGATGAGATGGTGTGTGACGTTCCCCAGACAGTGACAGGCCATGAGATGTGCTTTTGAGGATTAAACTGTTCACAATGGCTCTTCTCTGTGGGGAGCTGGCTTGCCACCTCTCTGTCATGTATAGGAACCTTTTGTCGTTTATAGGACAGCCCACGGCATGTACTTGGCCCAGGCCTGATTGCCATCTTGGGTGGGAGGCTATACTAAACGGATCCCGTGGTGTGCATTCTGCTGGGCTTCAATCTGTAAAGCACCCCTGTGTTTCAGAGCTGTTAGGTAGTGAAACCGCATGAGGCCCCATCAAAGGTGACCATGCAGCTTTCCCAGAAGGGGTACAAATCAAACAACAACCGGCTATGCACAGCCATCAACCTCCTCACCAGGAGGGGGAATCTGGGGCAGCCTCACACTGACTTTTCATCCTGCCCCACATAAGCAAATGCCATACTAAATATGTATCCCTCATGCACTGTACCAGGAAGACAGAGCAACCTTAGCATTTATACTCAGGCTGGGGCTCTGTTGTGTGGATCACAGTCAACTGTAATGAAATGATTCCTCTCTACCACAACCTAATTTTCCCTTACGCTGTTTTAATGAGATTCCGCCCGGTGTCACACAGGGGTACCTGTGTAATTACCCTGCGTAACTCTGCCAGCAAGAAGGGGATGCAATCTCCTCGTACTGCAAAGCCAGTAACAACTCAGCAGTCCACCTCCCCTGGTGCACTGCCGCATTTGGGAACGCAGACATCACACAGACGGTGTGCTTGGGCGATGGAGCTCTGGCACTGCAGACCGGCATTCTGGGATAAGCATTATAGTTTGTGAGATCCAGAAAGGGCCATGTGAGAAGAAAGGAAGCCCGCAGCCTCTAAGTCGGGTCCTCTTTATCTGAGACAGCCGGTGTCTGCTGCGTGGCTGCAGTATGGTCATGTGGCCAGCTGGCTGTAGCTTGTTAGGGGCTGCTGAAAGGCAGCTTGGCTGCAGCCTTAGGATAAGTTCATGTAGGAAGGGAAGTGAGCCAGAGAAAGGGGGATGGAGATAGAAATAGTTTTGTAATTTAAGGACGACTGTAGGTCAACAGGAACTGAAATAAAGGGGGAGGGGGTAAAGTCTGGACCTGAGAAGCTGTATAATTAGGAAGGGGCGTGGCCCTCCTGCTGTGGGACCTTCCTCCTGTGGTTTTCTAAGGATGATTTTCTTCTCTGCTAGCAACTTTGCTTTAGACTTTGAGAGGATGGTGCTCTCACCTGTCTTCAAGGGCTCTGAAATTTAAAACCCCAGCCCAGGGACTCCCCTTGAAGGCCTGTGCAAGGCAGAGCTAGGAGGTCACCATTGTGTCATCTCACTACACTTAACAAGGAGTCCTCAGGGCTAGAACTGGAGGAAGGACCACACTTCACAAAGACCTTGTTGCACACTTGTTGGAATTTCTTGTGGAAGCAGACCCACCTGCTATTGTGTGGATTCAGTGGGCAAAGACTACTATGGTGGTTTGAGTAAGAATGGCCCCCATAGGTTCACATATTTGAATGCTTGGTCACCAGGGCGTGGTACTATAAGGTGTGGCCTTTTTGGAGGAAGTGTGTCATTGGGGGTGGGCTCTAGGGTTTCAAATGTTCAAGCCATGCCCAGTGTGTGTATGTGTGTGTGTGTGTGTGTGTGTGTGTGTGTCTTCCTGCAGATCTAGATGTAAACTCTCAATACCACATCTGCTCGTGTACTGCCATGTTCCCACCATGACTACAATGGACTAAACTGCTGAACCTGTAAGTAAGCCCCAGTTAAATTCTCTGCTTTAAGGCTAGAGAGATGGCTCAGCAGTTAAGAGCATTGACTGCTCTTCCACAGGTCTCGAGTTCAATTCCCAGCAACCACATGGTGGCTCACAACCATCTGTAATGGGATCCAGTGCCCTCTTCTGGTGTGTCTGAAGGAAGTGACAGTGTACTCACATACATAAAATAAATAAATCTTTAAAAAAAATTCTTTGCTTTATAAGAGTGGACATGGTCTTAGTGTCTCTTCCCAGCAATAGAACCCTGACCAAGACGCCTATCTATAGGGCGTGGCTTCTATAATGCCCATACATTCTCTGTAGCTCTCCCAAAAAAATACAGCGCCATAAGGTCCCCACATTTGAACTTCAGAATAATGAGCTAAATTGAGCTTTTTAAAAACTAAGAAGCTGGGCTGGAGAGATGGCTCAGTGGTTAGAGCACTGACTGCTCTTCGAGAGGTCCTGAGTTCAATTCCCAGCACATGGTGGCTCACAACCATCTGTAATGGGGATCTGATGCCTCTTCTGGTGTGTCTGAAGGCAGCTGCAGTGTACTCATATACATTAACAAACAAACAAACAACCCTAAGAAGCCAGCCTTCAAGCTTAGCCCAACCCTTGATGGTAGAGGGAGGCAGGGGGAGGGACAGAATTAAAGAGAAAAGTGACACTCATTCCTTTACTGTGACTAAACAGCATGGTTCTCTGGGGTGGACTTCCCCACCCTCACTGCCCCTCACCCACTACTTCCTCACCCACTCCTTCCTCACACCACAGCTGTAATTTACACTCTCTGTGTAAACAGAGCACTTAGCAAGCTCTACTTCATACTTTCCCACTTGCTACCTCCTTGGGTGCTACTCGCACCTAGGTGTGTGGAGTAAAATCTCAGTAATAATGGCATTTATCACACTGTAACCCTTTCAAAGGGTATTCCAAGCTCTTCTGCGATTTGTACAGACACACACACACACACACACACACACACACACACACACACACACACAATCCGGAGCCCAGTGGAACAAATGTTCTTCCTACTGTACTTATTTTTGATAATTACCATTGTTTATTCTCATGGTTAGTGTGTGGCACCTGTGTGTACTGTTCACATGGGTGTGTGCAAGTGTAGCTGAGGATGCACGTTCATGAGTGCACAGAAGTGTGGAGCTCAGAGGTTGACAATGGGCGTCTGCCTCAATTTTCTCTACTTTATTATCATTATCATTACTACTACTATCATCATCATTATCATTATTATTATTATTAGTTTCTTTATTTTTAGTTTTTTAAGATAGATTTTCTCTGTGTAGACCTGGCTATCCTGGAACTCACTCTGTAGATCCCTGGCTTTGAACTCAGGGATCCACCTGATTAGAGGTATGTGCCACCACTGCCCTCCTCGCTTTATTTTTTGAGATAGGGTTTCTCACTGAAGCAAGAGCCACAGACTCAGCCGGGTTGGCTGACTAGTGAGTTCCAGGGCTCCTCCTTGCTCTGCCTTCCCAGTGCTGAGGTTACAAGCACACGCCACCACGCCTGGCTTCTGGGTGCAGGGGTATCGGAACTCAGGTCCTCATGCTTTCTTGCTCATCTGGTACTTTACTGCAAGGATGTCTCCCCAGTGTCCCTCCTCCTATTGTGTAACTCACAGATGCTACATGACTTGCTAAAAGTTTCTATTCTCTGAAAACATTCCGGGCTGCCAGGGTAGAATGATGATTAAGAAAAAATGTGGTGAGGGGGGCTGTGGGGCTACTCTGTTGATCCCCGCTAGTGCCCAGAATGGGGGAAATGTCACCAAGAAGAGGGCAACTCAGTTTGTGACCTTCGCATTCCTTTCTGCTTGGCCGCTGTCACTGCAAACTGGCACAGAACCACAGGGCTGGGATCCAGTGTGTTCTGGGCCAGATGCCTTTGCCTGTAAGTCACCAGGAGGTGGAAGCCTCTGCAGAACGGAGGCTGGGAGCAGATCTTCAGAGTACTTACTCCTGTCCCTGGCCAGGAGGTGCCACAAGATATGACTCTGGTTATACATCAGCAGGCCCTGAACTGCTCAGCTGCCTCTGTTTGGTTCCCTACACCAATATAGGGACTGAGAGGGCCAAGTGGGGAGGGTGGGGAGGAGGAGGATGTTAAGGAGTAGGCATAGGAACGGTTCCACAGAGGTACACGGGGTTGCTCTTTCCTCACTCTGACACCATCCCCAAATGTGTAGGTGATGATGTGACTCATCCTGGTTTGCCACATCTGAACAACTGCTATGACATTTCACTTAGCCCTTTCGTAGCAATTCCTTCTATATGGCTTGGCGCTTGCCCTGTCTACCTTCTCTTGAAATAGCCTTGTCCAATGGGGGATGAGAGAGGCCACTCCATGCCCTTAATGAGACTGTTCCCACCATCCTACAAGACTAAGAGATAGATGACTATTTCCCCAGAAAGTCTTTTTAAAAAGTTTTTGAGACAGGCTCTTGCTATGTTACCCAAGATGATCCCCTTTCTTTTGATTCTTTCCAGCAGTGTGTAGGGTGCACAGTACATATGTGACCACGTCTGGCGGCCAGAGACCTCCTTGGCTGTCTTTTTGATTGCTCTCCACCTTATTTTTTGAGCCTACGTCTCTTACTGAACCTGGAGATCACAAATTCAGCCAGGCTAATGAGCTACGGGGAGCTGCTTACCCCCCGCCCCACACACACTCCCAGAGCTGGAATTACAGGTACTTTGTGCCCACTTTTACATGGGCACTGGGGATCCAAACTCAGGTCATGTTTGTGCAGCAGGCACATTACTGACTTGATTCATCTCCCTTTTCAGATGGTCTGGAGCTCACTGTGCTTATCAGACTAGATTTGACTTGCTGAGTTCTTCCTGCCTGTCTTCTAGACTATAAGCAGGTGCATTACACATAGAACTTTCTTGGGAATGGGTGTTTGTGCAGTTGGCTCATTCCCTCAGCCTTTCAGAGTATGTATCTTGCGGGACCTGCTATGTCCACCCATTATTTACCCGCTCAAGCCTTGTCAATGATCCTGGCCACAGTACTCTATAAACCCTGGCTAAACGGGTCTCAGAAATGTCCCTTCTGCACGCTGTTAGGTCTCTCATTGGGCACCCATGGCATTCTCTTAGGCCCTTAATTACAGTGGGCATTCATCTCAATGGAGAGACAAAGTCCCCATCTCTCAAAAGCGGGGTACAAAGGAAGCTGGACAGACTGGCTGGGTTTGTTTAGGTGTCCCTTAACTCTAAAATACACGGTGAAATGACAATAAGAGGTTAGAAAATGTGAAGGGAGAATAAGAAACACCGCAATAGTGAACCCATGAAAGGGCAGCTGGGTGTGTTTAGTCTCAGAGAGAACACTGAGGAAGGCTTTCCGGGAATGACGGAACTTAAGATTTCCTGGATGGATCTTTAGGACAGTAGGGTGAGGTTGAGAGATGAATATAGTGCTGAGAAATCTGACATGAGAATACAGTTAGTGCAACGAGAGTCTGAAACAATTGCCAGCCAGAAGAGACAGTCGGCTTAAAGATCCTTTATCACTTTTCTTAATTAATTCTTTTGCCCATATGAGTGTTTTGCCTAAATGTGTATGTGTGTTTTGCATAAAGATATAATAGAATGTGAAATACAAGCCCCTACAACACCACCGCTGGAAGAACATTTCCTGATGTGGTACCCAAAGAGACATCTTGAAAAAAAAAACCATGCATGGTTCTATGTCCCCTCTCCGGGGGACATGTTTCCCCCTGGATGTGAAATAGGTTTTGGCAGCTGCTCAGTATTGTTAGACCAAGGGCAGGTCAACTGCTATCTCAGGCTTGAAATGAAGTTATCATCACAAACCAAAAATACTTAGCATTTGACCAAGAAAAGACGGTCAGTGGAGATCCAGTTACCACGAAGGATTCCTTGTTAGTCTTGTAGCAATATCTGGAAGTCTGATTTGTAAACGTGAATGGGATTAGGGAAAAGGTGGAGGTCTGTGCATTATTAGCTGTCATACCCGAATGAAATCTGTTTGTTTATGTTGTTCTGTTGACAGGGTTTCCCTGGATACTGTATATCCCTGGCTGTCCTGGAACTTGCTCTGTAGACCAGGTTGGACTTGAACTCAGAGGTCCACCTGCCTCTGCTTCCCAAGTGTTGGGATGAAAGGTAAGCACCATTCGGTCAGTCAGAAATCGATTTTGAACCAGGATCTTGCTACGTAGGACTGGTTTCAACTCTCCTGCCTTGATCTCCTGGCCTGCACCACCCTGTCTGGCTAATGCATGACCTCTTCATACATTTTCATGAGCCATCTCTGAAGGAAATAAATCTTTCAACGAAGGAACAATGAATGATTCTTCTGCATGTCCCTACTCTGATTATAGTCAAGAGTGAACCAACAATTTCAGAGACCAGTTCCTTCCAGGCATGGCCCTTGGTGGTCAAAGGGAACCAGTTTTCAGTATCACAGATGGGAGACTGAGAATCCTTCTGGGTTTCGGGTATCGATGGGATGCTGCCTGTGGACAAGTCAACCTCACGCAATCTAGAAAGTTACTCTTGACCACATTCACCCAGCCCTGGATGGGAAGGCCACTTCTTCAGCACTTCACAAACTAACTTGAACATGACCTCACCACATTCCCCAACTAATGCTTGGCTTTGTCTAATCCTATTTTTTTATTGACATAATAATCCCTAGAGCAGATAAGGTTTTATTTCTCACAAATTTATTCTAACCACTATATGACCAGGGAACTTTCTCAGAAATTTATGAGCTTTTACAAAGGAAGTTACTATGGGGGAAATTACTTCAAATGCCAAGGAACTCAAGGGACTTAATCTTGGAATTTATGGTTCTATTTTTAATGTTTTAATCCAGACACCCCCCCCTTAAGTCCCTTCAAGCAGCAAAGGCATAAATCAGCTCCCAGACAAAAGCTCGGGCACAAGGGGCATGAGCTTCCTTTTGACGTCCTTCAAATCAGCGGTTTTGTAGGGAGATGTAAAAAATAAACAAAATTGAGCCACTTACATGCTATGAGATGACATCTTTTTTTCCCCCCCTTGGCTCCAAAGTTTTCAACATCTTAGTTACTTATAAACATGTGTTCAACAAAAACAAAACAGGATGGAGAAATCTTACAAGACTATGGTGCTGCTCCTGGGTCATGTGCCAATAAAAACATCTCCAAGTTAACTACCTATATATCCATGTTCCTTCACCCCCATTTTGGAACAACTGGTATCATCAAACAAAATGATTAAAACAATTTTTTTTTAAAGTCAGGGTCTATCACTCTATAGCTCTGAAATTCCTATATAGAGCAGGCTGGCCGTGAATTTGGGGAAATCTTTTCTCTGCCTCTGACTCCTGAGTGTTAGAATTAGTGCAGGGACCACCATGCCTAGCTAGTGTCTGTAAAAGATGGCCAACAGCCCTTTCCCCATGTGTGTATCGATCCAGAAAGGCTCTGCATTGTGGTTCATGAATTTTGGAAAAGGAACAAGCAGGGAGGTGGTGGCCAATGTTCACTAAGAACCAACTTTGTTTTCAGAATTTATTTCGATGAATTTTAGTCTGTGCATGTGTGGCATCTATGTGTACGTGTTTGTGTGTATGCACATGCATTATGAGGATGTATGTGCATGTGAGGCCTGGGCTGGCATTGCAAAACCTCCTTACTGCTCTCCCCTTTCTCACTGAGCTCCCTGGTTTGGGCTAGCCTGGTGTCCAGGGAGCCTCTTTTTTCCCCCCAATATTCATTTATTCAATTATTTGCATGTTTCCAAGTAATATCTGCAGATATTCCTTATAACCTTTCAACACCGACTGCACGTGAACCTGCGTTCCAGGTACAGTGTTGAGTGAGGTGCATGGTTCCCATGGAAACAGCACCGTGTTTCATCCCTCCGTACTCCTGCAGGGGCCGCTAGTGTTGTCCTGCACGGAGGCTAACCCTACCTTGTACCCTAACTCAAGATCACGACCTCCTGCAGACACACAAATCTTTAGCCCTTCCCTGCCCTTCCACCTCAGTCCTAGACCTTGGGTCAAGGTGGTGACTTTTCGGACCATAGATGTCGCCATCTTGATCCAGTGTTAGCTGCGTGTACGAGGCTCTGGGCTCTTTGGGCACATGAGAAATTATTCTGGGTCAAGAGCGACAGCGATGGAGGCAGAGATGTCAGAGAAACACATTTGTTTCTGGTATCTTACGGTCGAGGTTAACATCCAGTTCCGGCCATTCTCAGCATCCTGTTCCAGTTTCAGTCAACTTCCCCCAGGGAGCCTCTTATCTCTCTTTCTCCAACAGCCGGCTTCTTACATGGGTGCTGGTGAATCACACTCAGGCCTTTACGTTTTTAACTGAGTTATCTCCTGGCCTGAGAATGACCATTCCTTATACAACCTTCTTCACCTTTAGTCTCTGCAGCACCGACACACTCCACCTCCCATTTTCCTAATATCGCTATCTTTATCATCTATCTCCAATTCTGTAGAAGTGAAGAATTGTCATTTCCTTTATTTATCCTTTTATCTATAATAACTGGAGGCGCTTAGTCTTTTCAGAGGGTAGTAAATAGCTTTCTCCTCAGAAGATGGTTCATGTGATAGTCTGTAATTTGTCAGGTGCAGACTCCACAAATCCTCAGATGTCTAGCAATGTGGAAAGGCAGCCGGGGGTGTGTCTTCACTTACAGAGCTTGACCACTCACTCCAGTGAGGTGGTCAGAAAATGCTAAGCCCATGCTCAATCCCAGCTTCTCCAATGATGGAGGGGAGGCAGGCAGGTACTCTGTTATTAGTCAGGTCACATCTTGTACATGTAGTTTTAAGACAACTTGACACAAGCCAGCCTTACTAGAGGAGGAAGTCTCTTATGCTGGAGGCAAGTCTGTGGGGCATTTTCTTAGTGATTGATGAGTGTGGGGCCATCTGTGGGCAGATGATCCTGGGTTCTGTAAGAGGGTAGGCTGAGCAGGCCATGAGGAGCAATCAAGTAAGCAGTACTCTTCTGTGACTTCTGCATCAGCTCCTGTTTCTAGGTCCCTGTCTTGCTTGAGTTCCTGTCCTGGCTTCCTTTGATGATGAGCAGTGATGAGGAAAAAGTAAGCTGAGTAAACCCTTCCCTCTCCATGTTGCTTTGGTCATGGTGTTTCATCACAGCAATGGCCACCCCAAGACACCCGAAAATGCATTGCTCCATTGTTAGACAGGAAAATCTAATGCCTGGCACCATAATCTTGAGCACTGTGCTCTCTCCCCAACCCCCTGTGAACTCAGAAAGATCCACCAGCCTCTGTCTCCTGAAAGGTAGGGGTAGCACTGTACAAGTTTTTTTTTTAAAAGACTTGTTTATTTTATATAGTTGAGTTCAGTGTCCCTGTCTTCAGACACACTGGAAGAAGGCATCAGATCCCATTACAGATGGTTGTGAGCCACCATGTGGTTGCTGGGAATTGAACTCAGGACCTCAAGAAGAGCAGCCAGTACTCTTAACTGCTAAGCCATCTCTTTAGCCCTCTAAGATGGGTTTTTAAATAGTTTCTTCTGTGAATCAGTCTCTTACACAATAAACAACGGCAACAACAAAACACTTCTACTTAGTTACTAATTCAGTTACCATTTTTCTTTGATTCCCAGTAATTTCTCGGAGCTTCCTTGTTCTGGCAAGTCACCATGTCTTACCCCCCCCCCCCCCCCCACCCACACTGCTCTTTCTCACAGACACTTGGTGCTTGTTTCATCTCTCACTCCCCTGTCACTGCAGAAAGTACACACTCTGTCACAGTTGTGAGTCTGTCCTACAGCTGGAGAGACTGCGGGTCCGAGAGGACCAGCATGTGCCATCTATGAAGCCATTTTGATTATTTGTGAAGTGTATCTAAGAGAATTTCAATTTTCTTTCAGGTTTCTCTTTCCTTTGTTAATGACACAGTGTATGGTCCCCGTAATCTCTTAACTAAAAGTCACTATTCTGTCTTGACAGAGAATGGTACACTTGGGTCCACACTGAGGCCCAGACTCTCAGGAAAACCACTCGTGTGGCTGGATTGATGCGGAACAAGGCAAACAAATGGCGGAATGGTGCAATAGCCCTGCAGGCTGGCTCAGGCCTGAGTGCGGTGCTTTATGACGGGCTGGAGTTTAAAGGTCGGAAAAACGGAATTCAGGAAGGTTGGACGCAGTATCACCAGGAAAGCAGAAGGGGAGCGGGGAGAGAAAGGAGAAGTCAGATGTGCCCTGCCTCTGAGGCCATAGCTTCTTTAAGGAGGGTCTGTTGCATGTATTCCACACTGGAATTCCTATTGACGCTATCGCTGCCAGGAGCGGTCCCTCTTTCTGTGTGGTGGTCTCTGTCACCATAGTTACCAGAATGACAGGCTCCATAGGAACAGACACATTCTGGTTTTCTACTGTGGGCCTCCTCTGGCCATTGCTTCATTCACATCACACTTGGCATGCCAGCAACACTGACTCAACTCTTCTACCCAGAATCCAAATACAAAAGAGCCTTGCTGACCTCCACACAAGCCCAGTCTTGCCCCGCCCCATCCGGCTCCGCCCCGCATACTGTGCTTTCTCACTGTAGTGAGCAACCTCTAGTGACTATGTGCGAAGTCTCTCTCCTCGGGCCTCCGAGCCTCCTGCCTCCATTCCCCTAAAGAGAACCATCTGCTACCCACAGACTCACCACGCAACATTGTTTGATGAGTCACGGTTAATGACAAGTTCAATGCGAGTACTGCCAGAATGATAAATTTAACTCTACTCAAATATTCATCACGGACTAAAGAAAGAGTCTTTTAGCTTTCAAAATTGAAATATTTTAAGCTTTAGAAAACTGCTTGCCTTTAAAAAAGAAACCAAACACAGTCCCGGTAGTTCCAAAAACATCAAATGGAACTGAGGCAGTCGGCAAAGCTGACACCCTGCGCTCGGAAATAATTGCAATGGATCTGAATAGTTGATAAAGAAGACACGGTAAATAGAGAGTAGTGCACGCTGTGGGAGACGAGACATGGGAGCTGGCTCTAGGGGGCAGGCAGGCAACTGTTGGCCACGTGACTACCGGAAGCCTTTCCAAAAGGCGTGGTTTAGGCCTCACATGGGGAGTCTTTTTGATTTCACGTGAATATCACTGAAAAGATTTATTTTCTGTGTCAAGATTCATCAGATACCCTCCATCCCCACTCCCGGGGCATCTTATTAGTTAAAGGATTAGCAAACACAGTAAGTGGACAGGGTCAATGCTCTCTTGCCTTTTGGGTTTATTGTGTGCCCCATGGAGAAATTGGGGCCTGCATCCCTGTTCACAAAGCTTCCCCTATAAAATTAACTTTAAAATCTGGCCGTATAATAGGAACCAACTCTCCTTAAGTCCATTTTATAACCATTAAAAGATAAATAAGTGCAGGGCAACAATGGAAAAAAATCAAAAGATAAATGAGTGCAGATAAGCCCTTTATGATGTCAGTCCAAGTACCAAAATTAGATAAATTCTCCTATTACTTGCACCAAAAAACTCAAGCCCTAACCTGCAGAGAAATGCGTTTTTCAAAGCATTTATGGGGCTGGAGAGAGTGGTAAAACAAACAAACAAACAAACAAACAAACAAACCAAAAACCAAAAAACTAGCTATGCAAGCCTGGTGATCAAGTTTAGTTTGAGTTCAAAGACAATGCATAAATTGTACAGAATTCCACAGGCAATGGGGACAGAGACAGGGCAATCCCCAGGAGCTTGCCAGACATCTTGAGTTTGAGGCAGTGACTGAAACGCTAGATGTGCCACCTTAACAAGCTGAAGGAGAGATCCGACGCCCCTGATGGCCTCTGACCCCCACACTGTGCTGTGGTACATGTTCATTCGTGCCACCCCCAGCCTGCACTCATAAAAATCAGGGGCATTTGTGGATGTAATTTTATTATAGTCATAGATTAAGAGACATCTAATTATTCCAGGACTAAGGAGGTAGATGCGGGAAGATCTATTCAAGTTCAAGTGAGCCTGGGCTACATAGTGAATTCCAGGCCAGCCAGGGCTACACCGTGAGACTCCTAATAAAGTAACGAACAGAAACCCATCATTAATAATAATATTAAGCTTGGTCTCAAAGGCTCCATGTAAATGTTACCAACTGCAGTGGTTCAGACTTGTATACAAGACTTTGCATTTACTTAGTACTTGGCCCTTCAACTAGACCTAACACAAGGAGAGGAGGTCCTACCTACATGCCCATAGGCCAGTCTGGTAAGGGCATTTTCTCAGTTGAACTTCCTTTTTCCAAAATAACTCTGGCTTGTGTCAAGTTCACACGAAACTAGCCACATAGTATGAATTTGTATATGCTTGGAACAGCTTTACTTAAGTGTTTGGGGAAAACAAGAGCCCAAAGAATCTGGCTCATTACAGGTCAATTAAAATTATTTAATCTTATGGGTTTGTGCAATTTTACAGAGTACATGGTACTTATAGAAACATTCATTCATATATCCTCTTAACACTCACTGTCTTAGTGTTCTGCTGTGACCAAAAGCTAACCTAGTGAGGGAAGACTTTAATTCACCCTAAAGTTACATTCCTTCACGAAGGGAAGTCAGGCAGGAACCTGGAGGCAGGAACAGAAGCAGAGGTCATGGAGGGGTGCTGCTTATTAGCTTGCTCCCCATGGCTTGCTTAGCCTGCTTTTTGATACAACCAGGACACCTATCCCGGGTGACCCTGCTCAAAGTGAGCAAGACCTCCCCACTTCAATCTCTAAGCAAGAAAATGTATCATGAGTTTGCCCAAAGGCCAGTCTGATGGAAACATGTTCTCAATTAAGGGTTCCTCATGCCAGATTGTGTCAAGTTGACATAAAGCTAGCCAGCACACCTACGAAGTGAGTCAGCTGGGCTTTGCTTCCCTTTTCCCAATTTTAAAACAGGTTTAGAGACCTCTAGTAGCTATCAGGAGATCATTATATGTTTAGGACTATATGATAGTTAGAACATAGTTACTATATAATTGCATATATATTACATATGAGGCCTACACATAGAAAATGGGTTTCTGATTCTGTGTTTCATCCACATGTGATCTACATCAATCTTACGACAGAGGAGGATGTCACTAATCCCATGTTCCATGCATCTGTGATCTACATCAATCTCGTGACAGGGGAGGATGTCATTTCAGTTTGTTGCCATTTTTGTGTGTGGAAAATTGCAAACACACATACAAAACCAGAGAAAACAGTGTAAGAGACTCCCATACAAATACCATCTAATTTCAGAAACAACAACCTTACAACCCACCCTCTTCCACCCTCCCCAACCCAGTTATTGAAGTAACTCTCTCACATCAAACCCTGGCTTTTTGAAATTTAAGGCCAAGATGGTCTTTTTAAGAACATAAAATTGCCTTGCCCTTCACAAGTGGCTCCATCCCATCTTTAGCTTTAATTGGAAAGCTGAGGAGGACGGATCTTGTCCTGAAGAGCAGTCCTTTTCTTGCCAAGATGTGGGGAAGTGAAAAGAAAAGCAACTGACTCCTTTCCCAGAAGGCTTTCCTGAGAAACACTTTTGTTTTAAAGCTACCTTTGGTATATGACAAACTAAGTACGCATGTCTTTTCTCTGAGCTCCTGGTTACGCCTATTCTCCAAGCTGAAGAGTGACAATTATTCACTGCTCACCAGGCATGAGCAGATTTCCTCGAGATGTTTTTTTAATGGAATGGTTCATCGCTGTCTCAAGTTTGCAAGTTTGAATGTGGAGGAAGCAGGCTACCCTGGTGCCTTGTATGAAGGACACCATTTCTCAATGGATCGCATGTCTCAGTTGACGTTGCTATTGCTGGGATGAAACACCGTGACCAAAACTTGGGGAGGAAAGGGTTCATATGGCTACATATCCTGAGTCACAGTCCATTGAGGGCAGCCAAGGCAGGGACTCAAACCAGGAACATGGAGGCAGGAGGTGATGCAAAGGTTATGGACGAGTGCTATGTACTGGCTTGCTTTCCATAGCTTGGTTACCCTTTCTTTTTTTTTTTTTTTTTGGTTCTTTTTTTCGGAGCTGGGGACCGAACCCAGGGCCTTGCGCTTCCTAGGTAAGCGCTCTACCACTGAGCTAAATCCCCAGCCCCTTGGTTACCCTTTCTTATAGAACCCAGGACCAACAGCCTAGGGATGGAACCACCCACAATAGAGTGGATCCTCCCTCATGAATCACTAATTAAAATACCCTACAGGCTTGTCATCCTACAGCTTGTTGTCTGGAAGCATTTTCTTAATTGAGGCTTCCTCCTCTTGATGACCGCAGCTTGTGTCAAGATGACACAAAACTATCTAGTACACTGAGGGAAAGAGATGTTCATGCCTTCAACAAGTTTCTCCTTCACCATGAAAACACGTCTTTGCTAAGAATACTGCTAATTCACAGCCATTCATCCTTACAGTTCATACGTACACAAAGTGCAGTTGTAAAGTTAATACTAAAAGATACTGAAAAATCTTTGTTTTCATCAAATCCTTTAATTTCTTTTGTTCTAGGCTTGTGTCTACATATAAAATATTATGTTTCATAGTGTCAGGCAAGATTTTGTGACTGAGGGCTGACTCTATCCAGAGGCTCTGTTATAGGTTTAGAAGAAGGAATACAGTTTGATCCCAAAGAAAGCCTTAGACTGTGTGAATCTTCAATCACACTGGGGATGTTTGAGCCACACAGATTCATTCATTCACTCGATAACTCATTCAACAAATATTTCCTCAGCAGCCACTTTTCCCAGCTGTCCCAAGGATTCAGCGATGAGCGAAGCAGATACGACCCCATGCCTACTGGTAGAGCTTGGCCATTCAGGTATGTTGTTATCTTCTGATTCCCCAACACTGTCATCATTCAAAAACAGTGGGAGGTAAAATAAGGTCGTTTCAAACATCTCGGCCATTAAATAACAGCCTCAGAGGGCTGTGTGTTGCTTATAATCAAATCCATTTGACTTCCCAGGCAGAACATACACTGTGCAGGAAGTTTCCTGGGTGTGGCAATGACTCTGCAGATGAGGGCATTTGTTGCCAAGCCTCATGAACTGAGCCTGATCCCTGGGACCCATGTGGTGGAAGGAGAGGACTGACTCCTGAAGTCATCATCTTGTTTCTACATGTGCACCATGGCACATGTTGAGTGTACACACACACACACACACACACACACACACACACACACACTACACACACACCATTATTAAAATTTTAAATAGAATCTTATTCCTTTAGCCTGCAATTATTGCTGTTTTTTTCTTGCCCACGCCTAGAGAGGGGTCCTCCTTTAGTGGACCCCTGTGAGAATTTGTGGCAAAATTTTGTACTGGCAGTGTCTTAGCAACTGCAACATTCTCTTTGTTGGTGGAGTACCTGGATTACACACCGTAGAGGAGTGAAAGCGGAGAGTCACAAAGGACACCCGGCTGAGTCACAAAAGTGCACCTGACAAAACAGAAACCACGAAAGGAGGGTCAAAGAAAGGGGATGCGGCAGGGTTTGGTTCAGAACTTAATGTTTAAAAATTACTATATTGTAATGAGACTGACAAACTAGACCAAGAGAGTTCTAAAATTAAAACTGGAACCACGTGGGATTTAGTTATTGTAAGACAATGTCTCTCTACATAGCTCTGCCTGTTCTGGAACTCACCATGTAGACCAGGCTGGCCCTGAACTCACAGAGATCTACCTGCCTCTGGCTCCCAAGTGCTGGAATTAAACGTGTGCACCACTACACCCTGCCTAGAAAGCTATGATAAATCACTGTAGCCAGAAACAGCAGATGATGACCCAGGTTGCTAGCCTGACCCTGGTGACTGTCGCTAGCTATAGCTGGGTTTGGCACACTCCATTCCAGAGATCTTTCAAGTTGAAAGCAGTGCCTCAGATGTTTGCCTGTGGCCTGGCTTCCCCTGCGCCCAAGGGAGTGATACCTAGGGAAGCCCATGCCTCATGGGCACAGCACTTCAGGCTTTCTACTCCCGAAGTTCAGGTCCTTGGTAAATGAGGTTCCCTTTTCCTTAAAGAGAATGTTGTTGGCAGCATAGCAGGAGAGTGTGGTGAGAGAGAATAGGAAAGGAGACAATTCCACCAGCAAATGAGCTGATGCCCAAGCCAGAGACAGAATCGGAGTCCTTTAGAAACCCCAGCTACTCTCCAGGGTACCACAGTACTTCCCTTCTCAGCCGGGGTGCTCAGGGACAACTCTCCAGCAACCATTCACTCAGCATTAGAGGCGAAGTTACTTCCTGCGGTGTTAAGAACCAGACATCCTCCCTCCCGTGTTCCACGTAGACAGGCAACATAAGATTAAACTTTCAAAATATGTATATTTCAAGGTGGAAAAACATATTTTCTTTTTCTATTTATAAAAATGCGTAAGTCATCTACATTTCTAGCCACGCCGTTTTGATGTTTTGTCTGGAAGGAAGATGTGACAAGCGCTCTCTGTGCCTCAGGGGAGGCAGTGCTCCAGCTTTATTAGGGATCTTGTCAAGGTCAAGCAAGGAAAACTTTCATTCCACCACCCAGGAGGCAGAGGTAAGTGGGTCTCTGAATCCAAGACCAGTTAGGTCTACAAAGCAAGTTCCAGACAAGTCAGGGTCACACAATGAGACCCTCTCAAAAACCAAAACTAAAAACTACAGTAAAAAGCACCGAGGCCCCTCTGCTCCTCACCAACTCCTGTGGTTACATCACTCAGCCTTGTGGGGACAGAGCCAAAGAGGCCTTCAAATCACCAGCACCTCAAAAAACGCACACACACTGCTCTCCTTGCCAAGAGCAATCCTTCCCTTTGGATTTTCTTCAGTTTAGTCTCTGACTTTAATCAACCCCGGCTCTGAGCAGACTACCACCTCGCAGTAAGCACCATGGGAAGTTAGCACTCAGCAATCTGATTTCTTACCTGATCTTTCTAATCTGCAAGTCCTCAGGCTTATTAAACTCTTAGGAAGCCCCTTCTCTTTGGGCAACCTTGATATGCTATGATAAGCCACTGCAGCCCTGGCCAGATTTCAGCCCAGGGTGCCCCTGGGCCAGGTAACCTGGCACAATAATCAAATGATATAACTGCACTATACCTTGTGGCCATGGCTCTTCCAGCCTCTGGAGTGACAGAGTGCTCACTACCTCATACAGGGGTCCAGTCCATCTCGGCACAGCCGTTCAGAACAATGAGAGAAATGGCTTCTCGGTAACTCACAGCACTGACTAACCCAGGTTACCCGCCTGCCCTTCAGATACTTGATACTATGTAGTCCTTATCTGTCAAGTCTTCCTCCCCCCCCTCAGGCTGAATACTTGATACTATGTAGTCCTTATCTCTCAAGTCTCCAGGTTAAACACCTACTGCTTACCACTAGACCTTCCTGTGATTCATTTCTGTTTGCTCGGTGGCCCAATGCTCTTACTCGCTAATTTTTTTTTTAACTTGGTCACTTTGAGTACAGTTTTCTCACATAGCAAAGTTATCAAATCCTGGTCTGAATGCTGTATTTTCCTAATGCAACATAAACCTAGATGTATTTGGTCTTGGGGGAATTTACACTGTTGGCTTTATTCAAGTTGAAACATCTAAAACCCCACCTCAAATATTCTCCAAAGTCAGGTTTCCCTCATCGATGTAACCACTGGAGAGAAAAGCAGGGTCCTTAGGCCTGGTGTATTCCATTTGGTTGATTTTTAGCCCCTTGTTTCAGTGTGTTACAATCCTATTGAAATGCATCAAATTAAAAAAAAATATGTCACTCTAGAGAAGACCCTTTCCCTTAGATGGAGAGTCACTGGTGGGGGAGTGTGACTTAAAACAGCTGTTTCAGGAGGGGGTTGCTTATTAGGGCAATTCAATGGAGAAGGGAGTCTGTCCTGATGCCACTTCGCTTGGTCATTCACATAGGCAGTAATGAGAGAGGAGACCATAGATCTGTGGCCTGTGGGTACAGACCATAATCCCCAGGGCACCTACAATACAACTAGGAACACGATCATTTTTGAGTAATTCTTGTTAGCTCTTTTGCTAGCTTTGAGCAAAAGGGGAGACAGGCCAACAACCTGTAGCACAAAAGTAAGAAGCTTCTCTTGGACAGGCATTTATTTCTCCATGTAGTCTCAGGGCCCTCAGCCTCATTTCCAGACTTAGCTTTTTCCTTTCTCTTGCCAAACCCCATCTCAGTTAGCTCATTGTCAGATATTTCACTATTCCTCTGGTGTCATAAAAATATTTGTTTGTTTTAAAATTATGTGCATGTGTGCATGTGTCTGTGTGGGGCTATGTGCACAGGAGTGCAGGTGCGCATGAAGGTCAGAGGGGATGGAATCCTGTGGGACAGGGGCTGTAGGCATTAGTGAGCCTCCTGACCTGGGTGCGAGGAACTGAACTGAGGTAGTCTGTAAGAGCAGCCATGTGCTGTTAACTGCCGAAGAACTTCCCTAACCTGATTTGTCAGACGGTTCTTGGGAGCTCACCATATATGAGAGGCACTCAGCAGAAAGGTGGACAAGCATATGAAGAAAAGCAGAAAAGATGTACTTTCCACGCAGTAGAGCAAGTGGAACAGTCAGGGAAAATGGTGGGGGCTATGAATGCACACCAGAGAATACCCTAGTAAAGTGGGGTACAAGAAGGTTGAAGTAAAAGCTAACAGAAGTCCTTAGGGCTGGCTGTTCAGGAATTGCCTAAACAAAAAGGGCTATTGAGGGCTTGAGAGATGGCCTAGTAGGCAAAATGCATGCTGTGCAAGCAGGACCTGAGTTTGATTCCCTAGGGCCCATGTAGAAGAGGCAGGCATGGCACCACACACGTGTAATCTAAACACGGAGGAGGTGGAGTGAGGCGAAAGCTCAGAGGTCCTTCGCCAGTTTAACAGAATCGGTAAGCTCCAGGCTCAAGGAGAGACTCTGTCTCAAAAAGGACAGAGGACAATGCTTGATAACTTCTTGTCTCTACATGCACATGGTGAATGTGCACACACACACACACACACACACACACACACACACACACACACGAGGGAGAATAGGAGAGGGGGAAAGGAAGAACAGAGGGAGTGAGGGAGACTGATAGACCGAGACATGCAGAAACAGGTAGACAGACAGACAGACAGACAGACAGACAGACAGACAGATGGGGAGAAACAGGGAGACAGGCTGACCATGGAAGCATTCTGGGAAGAGAATAACAAGAATAAGGGTTAGGATCTGAACTCTATGAACCCCCCCTTGATATATCTCTATTCCTATGAAGTCACTGAGGATACACACAGGACTGTGGATACTCAGTTCTGCAGTCATGTTTATAGTTCATATTCCTGACAATGTACTTACTGCTATGCAGTTGGTGTTCAACAAAGTACTTCAAAGTAAAATTTTACTTTCCGAAAATTCTACTATGTATATAGGACATGTGTAGCTCTGACTTAGCAGTCTCAGAGTTCCTCCACTGAAGCCAAACGCTTACTTTTCAATCAAAGTTTATTTTTTTCCTCAAGAACTTATTACATCTGTGTCCTTTTTCCTTCTCAAAGCAGGTTCCTACCATGCCACAACCACCAAGGCTCTGTCTTCTGATAACTGTCCCCAAGTGGTTTGCCCAGGCTCCTGCTGGCTCCCAGGTGAGAACCCTGGGCCTCTCAGGCCTTGCCTGGGATGTGGAGTGGAGTCAGCTGGAAGAGAACTGCAGGATGAGCAGCTCAATCAACCGTGAGGAACAAGAGCACACTGGGTGAACAGAGAGATAAACTGGGCATCGCCCAGGGGACACTGACAAGTGAGGTGACCTCAGGCTTTGCTCTCAATTCAAAGTTCTCAGAACCCCTCTAGCCAGAACATGTCAAGGCACGCACACATCACGAAGATCAGAACTTCCTATGGAGAGGAGACAGAGTGGCTAAGATTAATAAGCAATAAATTCATGTGAAAAGGTATTTGCTTTAATATTTAAATTTCCACTATAGAACTGAACAGAGAGATTGATCGTCGCACCGAGTAAAACAGAAAACAAGAAACTTTAGTATCACGCCATCAGCAATATTGTTGGAAAATTAAACGCAGGGCCAATATGAAGAAGAGAAACAAAGTTGATATGTCCCTCGACTGGAGAGCAGGGATCTGCATGAAAACCACAAATAAGTGTACTTTACATGTTAGCAATTAGCAAATATGAAGAACTCTGATAATTATGATGATAACTATAAAGTGTTGTAAGAGAAATGAAAGATCTGACAACTGTTGGGATGTGCTGTGTTCATGGGTTTCAAAACTTAATAACGTTGGCAATTCTCACACAATTATCTATAGATCCAATGCTATACAAATGGATTCCCGGGATTTTGATTTTGGTAGAAATTAACAAATGGATTCCAAAGGGAAGTACAATGGGTAACACAACTTTGTAAAAGAAGGAACTTGGCGCACAGGCGTTGTCCATTTTTATGACTTCCTGTAAAGCCGTAGTAACCCAGACAGTACAGCATGGTATCATAAAAGAAAGACAGCCGGATCACGGCAGAATAAAGAACTATAAATAGACCCACACATGTTCATTTCCAAAAAGGGATAAAGGCAACTCAGCGGAGAAAGGAAGCCTTTGATGTATGTGGTACCTGGAGCCTTTTGCTTAGCATGTGAAAGGCCCTGGGGTCTACACCTCCAGCAAGGAGGAAAATAAAATGAACAGATACACTGAATGTAAGAGGCACATTAAAATTTAAACCTTTTGACTTTTGAAAGATACTGAACAGGAAAACAACTTGACAAACTGCGGGGTGGTTTTTAAAAAAAATGTAAACCATTTCTGATTTGCCTCCAGGTTAAAAAAAAAAATTCTCAGACTTATCTGACCTTTGCCCTGCTCTTACTCCCCAAAAGAGCATTCAGCAAAAACCAGACAAGTGAGATCCTACCATAGACACAAAGGAGATGCACCTATTGGACTGGCTACAAGGAAACGGGCCTGAAGGAGCAGAGGGCAAGGGGTGTGGCTGAGTTGGGGCTCACAGACTGGGCTGGAAGCACCCTACTTTATGGTGGTGTTTAACTCATAATAACTAATGACTGGATGGTAAATAATAAAAACCTAGATATTTAGCTTATGCACTTTTTCATCTCCGAGTGTGTTTTTTTAAATAGCATTTTAAAGATTAAGAGAAATGACAGCAAATTCAGTTTTTTAAACAAAGCATACATCAGCTTTTAACAAGAAAACATTGGCCATCGGCTTTGCATGTTCAGTCTGCATTAAACATGTAACTGCGTGGACAGAATACCATCCCCTAAATCTACAGGGAAGAGTCCTTTACTTTTTATTTTTGGCAATGTTGAGACTGCTTATTTATGCACAGGGCTGGGTTTGCTTCCAGGACACGTTCAGCTCAGATGCCCAGAGGCTCACACGGGCAGCTAACTGCTCAACTCCATTACCCAGAGGTGGGGCTGCCACTAGAGTCAGGTGCTGAGTGAGCGGAGGAGACAGGACTCAAACTTAGCTTTCTAAGGCCTAAAGTTGGCAATCTCTGGGATACAAAACACGTACCTGCCTTAGACTGGGTGAGGGTTGTAACTTAAGGAACCAGGAGACAAACTAGGTGATGGTACATCGTGTGTGTGTGTGTGTGTGTGTGTGTGTGTGTGTGTGTGTGTGTGTGTAGGGGCAGGGAGGCAAGGGAAGAATTAAGAGAGGGGAAGAGGTGAATTGGATCATGTTACACACATGCGTGAACTTTTAAATTAAAAAATAAAAGAAACATAGGAAGTGATGCAAAGCCATTGGGTGGTTTTTCAGCCTTCGCTGGCTACCCTGAGTCTGGGTCTTGTGCTGATGCATAGGCTTCAGAACTATGGAGCCCTGCCTGGCCGCAAACCGTAAGCCTCAGCCTCCTGCACTCTTGGACTACAGACTGTACCACTAATCCCAACTCACTGTTTCTTTTCCTCACATAGTAGATAAAACTCTGAAGACTCCTGGAATGGCCGAAGAGGGGGGTGATCCAGAATAAGTCTTATTTAGGGATAACGGAAAGTTAACAGAGTCTCTCAGCAAATTTTATATATATATAAAAAAGATCAAGCCTTAAAGAATAAAGTAGTCTCCAATTGGAGAGTTGAGTACTGAGGTACTTTCTAGAACAAGTGCATAGAAATTACAGTTGATCTACACCCAATGCACTGCTCAGAATCCCACACGTTCCATTCAAATTCCTCCTGGCGCCACTTTGAAATCCTAGCCCATAAATTTAACTGGTTATGAGTATAAATCCCCAAGATGCTTGTTTACTTTCCACAGTAGCATCATACTGCTTTTAATAAGATAGTCAGGCTCTACAAAATACATCCTCCCAAATCAAAAGCTAACTCACTACACTGAACACTTCTCCAAGACAGTACTGTCTACCTCTGTTTGGTATAAAGAAACCGTAACTACCCTGTGCTCCTTTCATACAGGGCCTTCCTCCTACTCCTACAGAAGCCCAGACGATGGACAATGCTGGTTGCTGTGAAAGAGAACATCACTGCTATTATAAAAGCAAACAGTACTCTCGTGAGAGTTAGCGTCAAGGAGAACACTATCTGTAGCAGCACACTTCAGTAAGTTCAAATGTTCAAATGAAGATTTCCCAATTACCTCCTAATGTCTCTGATGCTACGCTGAAGTCACTGGTCATTTAAGAATGCTTCCTTGCCTTTGCCTATAATTTAAAATTTAAAATTTAAAATGAGAAAGGCCCTGGCTTTTGCTGTTTTTTTCTATGCTGACAGACCCTGGTCTTTGGAACACTTTCCCCTGCATATAAGAAACTCCATACCATACATACCACAATCTTAAAATCGCCCTACTTAGAGGCACATTGGGACTGAATGTATCTGTTCCTTTAATGGGCAGTTTTCCATGACACTAAAGCTGGAGTTCATCTTGGTTAGAACCCATTTCTTGGTGAACTCCACTTTTTCATATTCTTAACACACTCCGTGTTGGAACCGGTAGTTCATTTATGAAAAGCAGTTACTGAACACCTGTGACTAGACAGAGGAAGCAAATTGATACAATCACTGCTTTCTGAATTTCTACAAACCCATGGGAGTGCTGTGAAGAAAAATGCAAGGACTAAATCTGGACTAGCAAAGACTCCTTGTAACCTAAGGATGCATAGGAGAGACTTAAATGGAAGGGAGAGGGCAGAGAGAAGAGCCCTCCAGGCACAAAGAATATATTTCAAAGGTTTAGAGGAGAGCATTCAAGAAACTGGTAGAGAATGAGAACTGGGGAGACCATGCTTAGTTGGGGGTGGGGCGTGTATGATGGTGCGGAATGACACAGGTGTGGCAGGCTGGTTGTGGAGAAACTGAAATGCAACAGAAACCCACAGTAGAAATAAAAAAATAATTCATTATTTTAAAAACTTTAATAAACTATGTTTGTATGTATGTATGTGGTGTGTGTATGTATGTGTGTGCATGCGTGTGCCAGCAAAGGTCAGCAGCAACAGATTCCCCTGGAGCTGGAATTGTGATCTTCCTGATATACACGCTG
This sequence comes from Rattus norvegicus, assembly GCF_021556685.1. Taxonomy (NCBI): domain Eukaryota; kingdom Metazoa; phylum Chordata; class Mammalia; order Rodentia; family Muridae; genus Rattus; species Rattus norvegicus. The sequence continues at coordinate 108,095,175 of NC_141536.1, forward strand.
GGAATCAAACTCAGATCCTCTGTGAGGGCAGCATGACTCTTACTGCTGAGCCATCTCTCCAGCCCACACAGAGAGTGTTCAAGTGAGGGAAGTGACTGGGAAAGAACAATCTTAAGTAGCTGAGGCCAGTGAGGCTCTTGCCCAGGACCTGGATGGATTCTATAGCTATTTATGAAGTAAGAGGACCAGGACCTGGAAGATCCGGAGGGAACGACGGAGAAGAAGGCATGGAGGAATGGTGCTTCTGGGTCATGCTCTGGGTAGACATCCATTTACTGAGACTTGCATTGGTTTTGCCTAAGAATAATTCTATGGACACCAAAGAGGGGGAAGCACCTCCCTCGAATTGTCAACCTTTCAGGACTAATACTTACATAACAAGAGTGTCAGTTTTCTATGCTAACAGGAGATGGAAGGCTCTTGTAATAATTTTGATTATGAGAAATGAAAATCCCTTAGAGCATTAAAAAAATGGACTGTCAGAGAACTGGTCACCTCTAACCCACTCAATTTAAGACAGCACACAGCACACAAGTTTAAAGTAGCGAAGAGACGGTTTTACGCACAACCAAAGCGAATGTTCTATTGGGAGAGAGTTGGTTTTCTTTAAGTGTGTGGCTAGTTAGCCCACCGCACTCCAGTGAGTGGCTGCATGTGAACAGCCCGATTTGGACTCAATAGGTTATCAAAAAGAGAGCACACAAAGTTGGGGAGATGGGGCAGATCTGGGAGGAGTTAGGGGTGGAGTGGGAGTAAATATGATCGGAATAATTGTAGTAAATTCTCAAAAGAATTAGTTAAAACATCATATTTTAAAAAGATAAGCTTTTTCCATGTGGAATAAAGCCATGGTGGGCGGCTTTAGTATTTTCTTTTTAATGATTACTGTTTTTTGTTTTGTTTTTTGTTTTTTTAGAGAAAAGGGTAAAGAAGCACTGGGGGACCTTTCTTTTTTTGAGATGGGGTCCAATATGTAGCCTAGGCTGGCCTAGAACTCACCTCCTGCCTCAGCTTCACAAGTATAGGGCACACTGACATCTGGAGTACCCTTAAATGTCTCTTAAAGTTCCAGAAGAGGGGGAAACCTGGTAAAACTGATGGTGGTCTCTCCACAAGAGAGCCTCTGACAGATACTTTGTAACCCTTGAAGGAGTGAGCAGCTGACGGTACCACATGATACTACTGTCTCTGCTTCCGTAACCCAGTAGGGACCAGGGCCAGTACAACTGCAGGCATCCAAAGAGCTTGCAGAGCAGGGGGCAGTTAAGAGAAGACCACTGAGAACTGCACAGGATCCACAAAGCAGAAAAAGGAAGGAGTAAGGGGAAGAGAGGCTAGAAAAGGAGAGAGGAGGGAAGATGGGAGGGAGGGAGGAAGGGGGGCTGGGGAAGGAGGGGAGGGAGCCCGTTTAGCACAAGAGGCACCTGCCAGGATTCTTGGAGAAATTGACTTTCTCACTTCACTGCTAACAAACAAACAAACAAACAAACAGAACTTGTGTGTGCACATGTGTGGAGTGTATGTATACATTCGTGTGGGTGTCTGCACATGTGTGTGGGGATACATGCACGCAGGTGAAGACGATCACTCCCTAACTTCCTTTTGTGAGCTGAGTTTCTCACTGAACCCTGGGGCTCCCTGGCCAGCTAGTGAGTCCCTGGGGTCCTGGGGTCTCTTCCTTGCTGGGGTTACAGACAGCACCATTGCTCCTGGCTTTCTATGGAGGGTGGGAGGTAGGAGAGGGAAGGCTCTTTACTGACCTAGTTGTCTCTTTAGCCTCTATGCTAAAGAATACTTTGAGTCTCCTTATATTACCGTTTTAAAGTTTTATAAAGAAACAAAGATGAAAAAATAAGTAAAAATTTTAAAAGTTGGCTTCTGATATGGTTTCTAAAATAAAGGGGGGGGGGTAAATTTAGCAGGGAATAGGAGTTAATGCTTAAATGAGGCGATGCTAAATTTGAACCTTCCTGAATAAGCTGGTTATTTACTTGCAAACTGAATTTTCCCAGGATCCTGTTTTCAAATTGTCTTTTCGGGTTTTTTGTTTGTTTATTTGTTTGTTTGTTTGTTTGTTTTTAAGTAGCAACCCTTCCCTTCCAATTGTACCAATACACAAAGTAGATTCCTTAGGCCATCTTGGTCCCAGTCTCCAATGTAAACTGTTTGAATTGCTGTTGATATGCAGGTGAGGGCAGGTGAAACGTAAGGCTATATAGTCTGTGATTGGACAATGAGAGTTTCAGTGAGACAGGACAGGGGACAGAGACAGAAGGACAGAGAAAGATGGAGGAAGAGGACAAACTGGATCCACGTGGCTTGAAATGGCCACAGGTAGCTATGAATATCACAGAAGAACAATAAAGTAAGTATAGTAAGGCAGGTTGTCCAATCTAGGAGTGCAGCTTGCGTCTGTATCAATCTAGGTGGGCAGCTTGTATCAGTATCAACTGGCTCTGAGCTCACTGTGCAGGCATTTTGCAGGTTAAGAATGTATTGATATAAATCTGATTGATAACTTACAAGCCTCTGGAGTTTTGGTTTTACTGGGTTATGGGGATTTGTGACACTTAACCACAAGAAAACAATGGTTCAGCAGCAAGTGAACCTCGGGAATGGGGCGGGGGGACACCAACACAGCCAGAAAGGGGCTGGCGGTAGCGTAGAACCAGCAATGGAACATTTTTGTTTTCTCACTTCGGACTTTGTGTGTTCTGAAGGCAGTTTGTCTTTAAAAGAACTTCCTAAAACCTGAATCACAGGGGAAAAAAGTAGGGGTGGTGGTGCGTTAGTCAGATTTCCCTGCTATAACAAATACCTGGGCTGGGTTATAGAGAGAAAGGGTTTGCTTGGCTCACAGTTTTGGAGCTGGAACAGCCCACTGCTTTGGAGTCTGTTTCTGGGGCCGCACACCAGGATGGCAGTGCAGGGCAGAACAAAACAGCTCAGACCGTGCCCCCAAAAGTGAGAAAGGTGTTGCAGATATTCGATCACGCTGTGAACACTGAGATTGTCATTTACTGGAAAAATCTGGTTTTATCTGTGGCTCAGTCTTAGCACACACCTTTAACTGAAGAGCTTTCTGCTTGAATATTGTCAACAGGATTAAATAAAGTCAACTGTAGGTCAAGAGGCAGCGGAATATGCAACCAGTTGACAGGAAGTGAACACAGGATTATAAAGGAAAAAACCTACAGTGTAAGAGGAAGTCAGGAGGATGGAGAGAGACGCACAGGAAGTAGAAGGGAGGGACATTCAGTTTGAGGGAGGTGTGAGAGGGGTTGCTTCTGGGATTGTCGGCTGAACACAGAAGGTCAGCCGGGTGCTTTCTTTGGCTATCTGAGCCAGCATCTGGCTCCTGAGTCTTCACTAGTAAAATCGAACAATTGAGGTTCTATTAAAAAATAACAGAACGAGACTTATGATCATAACCCCCAATGACATAAACGTTCTACTAGATCCACCTCTGAAGCATCCCATTGCCTTCCACCCCGGGAATAAACCTGAAGCACACAGCCCTGGGGGGCTCACTTAAGATCCAACACGTAGCCCAAGGCTTGGCCTATGACAGCCTCAGAGTATTGGCTTACACTAATAACTAGCTGGTAAGGTCAGAATAGTCAGAGCTCAGAACATTCTAGGGAGATGGAGATGATACTGCAGATTAATTCTTTCTAGAATCGAGTGAAAGCAGTGAAAGTCCCTGGAGGGAATGGAGAATCCATGGAGGATTGGTTGTGCTTTTAAGACGAACCTGTTCAGTTATCCACTCCGGTGAAGTTAAGAACAGAAAAAAAAAAAAACCTACTGAAAAAGAGAAAGAACTACCACCAAGCAACTTTCGAGGGGCTCAAATGGCCCCTGAAACATTACATTTGAGGCAGCTGTCCCTGCAGAGTGTCAAGTGAGTAAGGAAAATCTCTTCCCAAGCTTCTACCTCTATCCATAGACTTTCCTTCCCTTCCCTTGTGAACACATCAAATCCCACCCTGTACCTGAAGAGCTAATGCTTGGTGAGAGCTTCTTTCCGTCAGACTGTTCCTGGCATTTCAGGTTATAAAGTTAGCATGAAAGATGGCATAAGAGTGTGTGTGTGTGTGTGTGTGTGTGTGTGTGTGTGTGTGTGTGTGTGTAAAATACATATGTAAAAATTTTTTGTTTTTGTTTTTGAGACATGGTTTCTCCATGTGCAACTGGCTGTCCTGGAACTCGCTGTGTAGACCAGGCTGGCCTCGAACTCACAGAATCTGCCTGCCTCTGCCTCTTGAGTGCTGGGATTAAAGGTGTAAGCTGCCGCCCCCACCAGCCCTTTTTTTTCCTTTTGACTAGTGTTTTCATGAGTTTCCTTGGCTCGGGGAATCCTTTTCAGGTTTGTTTGCTTTGGAGACAAGGTCTCACATTGTAGCCTGGGCTAGTCTCAAATTCTCCGCAATCCTCTTGCCTCTTAAGTGCTGAGAGGATGTGAGGCACAGTGTCTGTGAGCTTGAGTCCCTGGATGTTACGAACGCTGTGAGTCTGGACTCCAACCCCAGGGGTGGCTCCATCTGGGACTCTTGGGAGTTCTCAATGATTATTCTTCTTCAATCACTTCCCACACATGTTGCCCAACTTTGTTTTCCATTTTCTGAAAAGCGGGCAACTGGATAGTCACTTTGTACCCACTGGCTACAGGCAAGCTGCTCACAAGAGCTATCTCACTGTTGCCATAGAAGACACATTCTAATTCCCATCTACCATTCCGAAATAAAGTATTGATCTGGTTTCTCCAGTTATAGAAATGCAGTTTTATCTTCTCTGAGGGTCTGTTCAGCTATCAAGACTTACAACTACTAAGTCACAAGGTTCTCTCTCTCTCTCTCTCTCTCTCTCTCTCTCTCTCTCTCTCTCTCTCTCTCTCTCCCTTCTCCCCCTCCCCCTCCCCCTCCCTCTTCAGTTAAATGTTGTTGAAGCTGTGGACTGGGAACCTGGGAGCCTGTGCTAGAGCTGGAGTACACACCAAACTAGTTTTGTTGAATATGATGGGTTTTGGTGAAGAAAATGGAAAAGTACTACGCTCTTTATAGTTTGAAAATGCCCTGATTCTATGGGGGAAACTCCATTGGATTGATCTGAGGTTCTAGAATGTGCCTCAGGCATTCCACCATTTCTACATTCCCAGCCAAATCTTAGTCTACCAAGTCCACATCCTCATTCTTTAAGTCTTTTGAGGCAGGATCTCACAGGTAGCCCAGGCTGGCTTCAAATTTGGGATTCCTCCTGCCTCAGCCTCTTGAGTGCTGGGATGACAGGCAGGTGGCACCACAACTGGCTGAAAGACTCTTCTTCATTTTGGGAGAGAGAGAAGACCAGGGGCCACAGGGGCCACACATGTGGAAGAGATGGTAAAAACGGTTTATAAGAAAATCCCTTGATCCTGGTTTCCCTCCCTGATGTAGCTTTTCAGTCTTAAAATAGCTACAAGCACATTAGCATTTCAAACGCTGCCTGTGACAGGTGAGCTTGGAGAGATTAAGGGAGCAAAATTTCGCATTTTTCCCTCTTCAAGCCAGGCTCAGTATGTAAACATTAACTGTTAGTACATATTATTCAATATTCCCATTCATTTTTCATGAACTCACACAACATATCAAAGGGATGGATGCCCTACTCCTTATGCTTCTTCAGAATTGCAGACAGACTCATTTCACTCTGTCAGCAAACCTGAAGGCTGGATCTTTAGTTAAACGAATAGCTCATGGAAACAGAAAAGGTTTTACAGAATAATACATCCCTCCCTCCGTGCCTCCTTCCCTTCTTGGCTGAGAGCATGGGTAGTATGGGACCACACACTTGGTTTTTGGAAACAAGCAGCATGTGCCCAAGTCAAACACACTTCAAATCATTGTGTACATCATCCTGGGCATCAGTGGGCAGGCGTTAGAGCAGGGTGGAACTGAGGCTCCCACAGTTGACCAAGGCTCAAGGCTCTACCCTACATAAAAACATACATCATAGGGGGTTGGGGAGATGCTTCAGTGATTAAGAGCACTTGCTCCTTTTACAGAGGAACTGGGCTCAATTCCCAGCATACACATGGCAGCTCACAACTGTCTGTAACTCCAGCTCCAGGGGATCTAACATCCTCACAGACACATATGCAGGCAAAATACCAACACACATAAAATAAAAATAAATACATCATTAAAAAAATCCACACAAGTGCTTCCCCATTCACTGCGGAGGACCCTGTTTAAGCGTCTTCCCTCCCATGTGCTTCCACACATGCAGAGTTCAAAGATGCTAGCCAACGATTCTGTGCCCCTGTGACGGAAATGAGGCAGAACAGGGGTTTGGAAACACGGGCTCTTAGTGCCCTTCCTGCTTCTAACTAACTGTGAGGCCATGGGCAAGTCACCTGGCCTCCTGGGTCTTAGATATTAACTTTATAAAGTGAATAGGATTAACAAAAACATTTTAATGTATTTTTGTTTTAGTCCTAGAATTTTATTAGTAAGAATACCAACAACTAGCTATCACATGGGGAATCCTCAAATAGGGGGTTCTGATGCTGTACCCCAGGATTCTTACGAAGTTTGGGAAATTGCGAATCTCTGGAGACTAATGTGATGTTGATCCAGAAGTAGGGACCACTGAGATCAGGCTTGGGCTAGACCACAAGAGGCTAAAGATGAGCTGCATGTGTCGATAGTCCGAAAGTGACAATTTATGACTGGACAGGAAACAATCTACACAACTTGTAAATAATAACAAACCAGGTAGTTACTTATTATTGCTAGAGGCCGAAGGAATGGTCAGAAACCAACACTACAAAGTTCAAAGAGGAGAGATCCAGTGCACTATAAGTTTAGGGGAGAAGAGTCTCACTAGGAGGCCCATATGTTAGAGCAGCTACGAAACTGACCAGGAGCCAGACTCAGCTCCAGATGCAGAGGGAGATGTAGGAATTGAATAAGACTCTCCTTACTTTGCATGGTTTGCAATGCTAGATTTCAACAGGGCTGGCATTTTAATTTCTTTGGTCCATTAACCATAATCACATAAATGTTACGGCTAGCTTTTCAGTTGAAAGATCACAATGTAAATACCAGATGTGCATCAGGAACAGAAGCAAGTCACAGCGATGCTTCCACAGCGTATCAGAGGCTGGTTATATATACCTGTCACTCAGTGCAAACCCAAACAATGAAATGTGATGTAGGCTTGCCTGCTTGCGTCTCAATAACAAAGGCTCAAACAGATAGCCAGCCGCCAAGCTCAAAGCCACAACGATACCCCTGAAGTAAACACGTTGTCGTATATGTACAGCTCGAGAAGAAACAGTTAAAGTTCTAGTCGCTGGATGCAGTAGCACTTATCTGTAGATCCAGTTACTCAGGAGGAGAATTGCTAAGCCAGGGAGTTCAAGACCAGACTGGCAACATTCCAAATCCCAGTATCTTTTTAAAGAAAAAAAAAAAAGCAAAGAAAACTAATCAATGAAAATACCGGAAATGACTGACAGTGACAAAAAGTACAAAGTGTCTCAGAGGAAGTGACACCAGAGTAAAGGACGTGGGGCTGGAATCAGATCTCGATCCAGATTAAGAGGGACTGCGACACATTCCCAAGGCACAGGAGAAAATGCTAGCTCAGGATCAAGCTTTCTGACAGGAAGGCAAATGCTGTTCACATTCCTCTAAATGAGTTTTCCCACCAAGAAACAAAACCCCAGCTCTCAGTATTTGCACCATTTTAAAGGCTGGCACATCAACATCCATCAAGCCTGGATACGGTCTTTTTATGCCTCTGTACATTTATAACCAACAGTAACGGAGGCTTAATGGCCGACACATGTCTAAACAACAAAGTGATCCTACTGATTTCTAAGATCATGTTATACAGTCTGTGTTTACAGGGCCTTTGTAGCCTCAGCCCACGGGGAAAAGCAGAGACTGCTGGTACTTGGGTGTATAAGCAAGCCCATTGTGCCAAGTCCTCATAGGTATCTCTCCTGTAACTCTAACTGCAGACTGCTTTGGAGACCTGGAAGTGGAAGCCTGAGCGGCATAAACAAGTTCAAGGCTAAACATCCGGCCAGAGAAAAAGATGTTTAAGGAAACACATTTTAGTCTGTGAGAAAATGAGGTGGCAATTTCTGGCTGACCTTCAGTGACTGTTACATATGGTATACTGATTAGCCTTTATACGCACTTACTAAAGGCTAAAAGGATAAAAGCCAATTTTAATGACAATGAGGTGGGTCTGAACTTTTTTAAAAAAAGTCCCTGTCTCCCTTCTTAACTGTAGATGGCTTCAAACTTGCTATTTAGATCAGGCTGGTCTCTGCTTTCAGAGATCTGCTTCCCTAGTGTTGGGACTAAAGGTGTGAACCACCATGCCTGGCTACATATGAACTAATATTAAAAAAAAATCCACGGCTGGCAGTATGTCTGGGAAGGTAAAGGCACTTGCTACCAATACTGATGACCGTAGTTCAATCCTCAGAACCCATGTGCAGAGGAACGGATTCCCCCAAGTTGTTTTATGACTGCCACACGCATACTGACATTTTTTTTTTTTATTTTTTTTTTAACTTTCTTCTTTTTTTTTTTTTTTTTATTAACTTGAGTATTTCTTATATACATTTCGAGTGTTATTCCCTTTCCCGGTTTCCGGGCAAACATCCCCCTCCCCCCTCCCCTTCCTTATGGGTGTTCCCCTCCCAACCCTCCCCCCATTGCCGCCCTCCCCCCATAGACTAGTTCACTGGGGGTTCAGTCTTAGCAGGACCCAGGGCTTCCCCTTCCACTGGTGCTCTTACTAGGATATTCATTGCTACCTATGGGGTCAGAGTCCAGGGTCAGTCCATGTATAGTCTTTAGGTAGTGGCTTAGTCCCTGGAAGCTCTGGTTGCTTGGCATTGTTGTACTTTTGGGGTCTCGAGCCCCTTCAAGCTCTTCCAGTTCTTTCTCTGATTCCTTCAATAGGGGACCTATTCTCAGTTCAGTGGTTTGCTGCTGGCATTCGCCTCTATATTTGCTGTATTCTGGCTGTGTCTCTCAGGAGCGATCTACATCCGGCTCCTGTCGGTCTGCACTTCTTTGCTTCATCCATCTTGTCTAATTGGGTGGCTGTATATGTATGGGCCACATGTGGGGCAGGCTCTGAATGGGTGTTCCTTCAGTCTCTGTTTTAATCTTTGCCTCTCCCTTCCCTGCCAAGGGTATTCTTTTTCCTCATTTAAAGAAGGAGTGAAGCATTCACATTTTGATCATCCGTCTTGAGTTTCGTTTGTTCTAGGGATCTAGGGTAATTCAAGCATTTGGGCTAATAGCCACTTATCAATGAGTGCATACCATGTATGTCTTTCTGTGATTGGGTTAGCTCACTCAGGATGATATTTTCCAGTTCCAACCATTTGCCTACGAATTTCATAAACTCGTTGTTTTTGATAGCTGAGTAATATTCCATTGTATAGATGTACCACATTTTCTGTATCCATTCCTCTGTTGAAGGGCATCTGGGTTCTTTCCATTTTCTGGCTATTATAAATAAGGCTGCGATGAACATAGTGGAGCACGTGTCTCTTTTATATGTTGAGGCATCTTTTGGGTATATGCCCAAGAGAGGTATAGCTGGATCCTCAGGCAGTTCAATGTCCAATTTTCTGAGGAACCTCCAGACTGATTTCCAGAATGGTTTTACCAGTCTGCAATCCCACCAACAATGGAGGAGTGTTCCTCTTTCTCCACATCCTCGCCAGCATCTGCTGTCACCTGAGTTTTTGATCTTAGCCAATCGCACTGGTGTGAGGTGAAATCTCAGGGTTGTTTTGATTTGCATTTCCCTTATGACTAAAGATGTTGAACATTTCTTTAGGTGTTTCTCAGCCATTCGGCATTCTTCAGCTGTGAATTCTTTGTTTAGCTCTGAACCCCATTTTTTAATAGGGTTATTTGTTTCCCTGCGGTCTAACTTCTTGAGTTCTTTGTATATTTTGGAAATAAGGCCTCTATCTGTTGTAGGATTGGTAAAGATCTTTTCCCAATCTGTTGGTTGCCGTTTTGTCCTAACCACAGTGTCCTTTGCCTTACAGAAGCTTTGCAGTTTTATGAGATCCCATTTGTCGATTCTTGATCTTAGAGCATAAGCCATTGGTGTTTTGTTCAGGAAATTTTTTCCAGTGCCCATGTGTTCCAGATGCTTCCCTAGTTTTTCTTCTATTAGTTTGAGTGTGTCTGGTTTGATGTGGAGGTCCTTGATCCACTTGGACTTAAGCTTTGTACAGGGTGATAAGGATGGATCGATCTGCATTCTTCTACATGTTGCCCTCCAGTTGAACCAGCACCATTTGCTGAAAATGCTATCTTTTTTCCATTGGATGGTTTTGGCTCCTTTGTCAAAAATCAAGTGACCATAGGTGTGTGGGTTCATTTCTGGGTCTTCAATTCTATTCCATTGGTCTATCTGTCTGTCTCTGTACCAATACCATGCAGTTTTTATCACTATTGCTCTGTAATACTGCTTGAGTTCAGGGATAGTGATTCCCCCTGAAGTCTTTTTATTGTTGAGGATAGCTTTAGCTATCCTGGGTTTTTTGTTATTCCAGATGAATTTGCAAATTGTTCTGTCTAACTCTTTGAAGAATTGGATTGGTATTTTGATGGGGATTGCATTGAATCTGTAGATTGCTTTTGGTAAAATGGCCATTTTTACCATATTAATCCTGCCAATCCATGAGCATGGGAGATCTTTCCATCTTCTGAGGTCTTCTTCAATTTCTTTCCTCAGTGTCTTGAAGTTCTTATTGTACAGATCTTTTACTTGCTTGGTTAAAGTCACACCGAGGTACTTTATATTATTTGGGTCTATTATGAAGGGTGTCGTTTCCCTAATTTCTTTCTCGGCTTGTTTCTCTTTTGTATAGAGGAAGGCAACTGATTTATTTGAGTTAATTTTATACCCAGCCACTTTGCTGAAGTTGTTTATCAGCTTTAGTAGTTCTCTGGTGGAACTTTTGGGATCACTTAAATATACTATCATGTCATCTGCAAATAGTGATATTTTGACCTCTTCTTTTCCGATCTGTATCCCTTTGATCTCCTTTTGTTGTCTGATTGCTCTGGCTAGAACTTCAAGAACTATATTGAATAAGTAGGGAGAGAGTGGGCAGCCTTGTCTAGTCCCTGATTTTAGTGGGATTGCTTCAAGTTTCTCTCCATTTAGTTTAATGTTAGCAACTGGTTTGCTGTATATGGCTTTTACTATGTTTAGGTATGGGCCTTGAATTCCTATTCTTTCCAGGACTTTTATCATGAAGGGGTGTTGAATTTTGTCAAATGCTTTCTCAGCATCTAATGAAATGATCATGTGGTTCTGTTCTTTCAGTTTGTTTATATAATGGATCACGTTGATGGTTTTCCGTATATTAAACCATCCCTGCATGCCTGGGATGAAGCCTACTTGATCATGGTGGATGATTGTTTTGATGTGCTCTTGAATTCGGTTTGCCAGAATTTTATTGAGTATTTTTGCGTCGATATTCATAAGGGAAATTGGTCTGAAGTTCTCTTTCTTTGTTGTGTCTTTGTGTGGTTTAGGTATAAGAGTAATTGTGGCTTCGTAGAAGGAATTCGGTAGGGCTCCATCTGTTTCAATTTTGTGGAATAGTTTGGATAATATTGGTATGAGGTCTTCTATGAAGGTTTGATAGAATTCTGCACTAAACCCGTCTGGACCTGGGCTCTTTTTGGTTGGGAGACCTTTAATGACTGCTTCTATTTCCTTAGGAGTTATGGGATTGTTTAACTGGTTTATCTGTTCCTGATTTAACTTCGATACCTGGTATCTGTCTAGGAAATTGTCCATTTCCTGAAGATTTTCAAATTTTGTTGAATATAGGTTTTTATAGTAAGATCTGATGATTTTTTGAATTTCCTCCGAATCTGTAGTTATGTCTCCCTTTTCATTTCTGATTTTGTTAATTTGGACACACTCTCTGTGTCCTCTCGTTAGTCTGGCTAAGGGTTTATCTATCTTGTTGATTTTCTCAAAGAACCAACTTTTGGTTCTGTTGATTCTTTCTATGGTCCTTTTTGTTTCTACTTGGTTGATTTCAGCTCTGAGTTTGATTATTTCCTGCCTTCTACTCCTTCTGGGTGTATTTGCTTCTTTTTGTTCTAGAGCTTTTAGGTGTGCTGTCAAGCTGCTGACATATGCTCTTTCCTGTTTCTTTCTGCAGGCACTCAGCGCTATGAGTTTTCCTCTTAGCACAGCTTTCATTGTGTCCCATAAGTTTGAGTATGTTGTATCTTCATTTTCATTAAATTCTAAAAAGTTTTTAATTTCTTTCTTTATTTCTTCCTTGACCAGGTTATCATTGAGTAGAGCATTGTTCAATTTCCACGTATATGTGGGCATTCTTCCCTTATTGTTATTGAAGACCAGTTTTAGGCCGTGGTGGTCCGATAGCACGCATGGGATTATTTCTATCTTTCTGTACCTGTTGAGGCCCGTTTTTTGACCAATTATATGGTCAATTTTGGAGAAAGTACCATGAGGAGCTGAGAAGAAGGTATATCCTTTTGCTTTAGGATAGAATGTTCTATAAATATCCGTTAAGTCCATTTGGCTCATGACTTCTCTTAGTCTGTCTACATCACTGTTTAATTTCTGTTTCCATGATCTGTCCATTGATGAGAGTGGGGTGTTGAAATCTCCCACTATTATTGTGTGAGGTGCAATGTGTGTTTTGAGCTTTAGTAAGGTTTCTTTTACGTATGTAGGTGCCCTTGTATTTGGGGCATAGATATTTAGGATTGAGAGTTCATCTTGGTTGATTTTTCCTTTGATGAATATGAAGTGTCCTTCCTTATCTTTTTTGATGACTTTTAGTTGGAAATTGATTTTATTTGATATTAGAATGGCTACTCCAGCTTGCTTCTTCTGACCATTTGCTTGGAAAGTTGTTTTCCAGCCTTTCACTCTGAGGTAGTGTCTGTCTTTGTCTCTGAGGTGTGTTTCCTGTAGGCAGCAGAATGCAGGGTCTTCGTTGCGTATCCAGTTTGTTAATCTATGTCTTTTTATTGGGGAGTTGAGGCCATTGATATTGAGAGATATTAAGGAATAGTGATTATTGCTTCCCGTTATATTCATATTTGATGTGAGGTTATGTTTGTGTGCTTTCATTCTCTTTGTTTTGTTGCCAAGACGATTAGTTTCTTGCTTCTTCTAGGGTATAGCTTGCCTCCTTATGTTGGGCTTTACCATTTATTATCCTTTGTAGTGCTGGATTTGTAGAAAGATATTGTGTAAATTTGGTTTTGTCATGGAATATCTTGGTTTCTCCATCAATGTTAATTGAGAGTTTTGCTGGATACAGTAATCTGGGCTGGCATTTGTGTTCTCTTAGGGTCTGTATGACATCAGTCCAGGATCTTCTGGCCTTCATAGTTTCTGGCGAGAAGTCTGGTGTGATTCTGATAGGTCTCCCTTTATATGTTACTTGACCTTTTTCCCTTACTGCTTTTAATATTCTTTATTTTGTGCGTTTGGTGTTTTGACAATTATGTGACGGGAGGTGTTTCTTTTCTGGTCCAATCTATTTGGAGTTCTGTAGGCTTCCTGTATGTCTATGGGTATCTCTTTTTTTAGGTTAGGGAAGTTTTCTTCTATGATTTTGTTGAAGATATTTACTGGTCCTTTGAGCTGGGAGTCTTCACTCTCTTCTATACCTATTATCCTTAGGTTTGATCTTCTCATTGAGTCCTGGATTTCCTGTATGTTTTGGACCAGTAGCTTTTTCCGCTTTACATTATCTTTGACAGTTGAGTCAATGATTTCTATGGAATCTTCTGCTCCTGAGATTCTCTCTTCCATCTCTTGTATTCTGTTGGTGAAGCTTGTATCTACAGCTCCTTGTCTCTTCTTTTGGTTTTCTATATCCAGGGTTGTTTCCATGTGTTCTTTCTTGATTGCTTCTATTTCCATTTTTAATTCCTTCAACTGTTTGATTGTGTTTTCCTGGAATTCTTTCAGGGATTTTTGCGATTCCTCTCTGTAGGCTTTTACTTGTTTATTAATGTTTTCCTGTGCTTCCCTAAGTGTGTTCAGGTCTTTCCTGAAGTCCTCCAGCATCATGATCAAATATGATTTTGAAACTAGATCTTGCTTTTCTGGTGTGTTTGGATATTCCATATTTGTTTTGGTGGGAGAATTGGGCTCCGATGATGGCATGTAGTCTTGGTTTCTGTTGCTTGGGTTCCTGCGCTTGCCTCTCGCCATCAGATTATCTCTAGTGTTACTTTGTTCTGCTATTTCTGACAGTGGCTAGACTGTCCTATAAGCCTGTGTGTCAGGAGTGCTGTAGACCTGTTTTCCTCTCTTTCAGTCAGTTATGGGGACAGAGTGTTCTGCTTTCGGGCGTGTAGTTTTTCCTCTCTACAGGTCTTCAGCTGTTCCTGTGGGCCTGTGTCTTGAGTTCACCAGGCAGCTTTCTTGCAGCAGAAAATTTGGTCTTACCTGTGGTCCCGAGGCTCAGGTTCGCTCGTGGGGTGCTGTCCAGGGGCTCTCTGCAGCGGCAGCAACCAGGAAGACCTGTGCCGCCCCTTCCGGGAGCTTCAGTGCACCAGGGTTCCAGATGGTCTTTGGCTTTTTCCTCTGGCGTCCGAGATGTGTGTGCAGGGAGCAGTCTCTTCTGGTTTCCCAGGCTTGTCTGCCTCTCTGAAGGTTTAGCTCTCCCTCCCACGGGATTTGGGTGCAGAGAACTGTTTATCCGGTGTGTTTCCTTCAGGGTCCGGCGGTGTCTCTGGCAGGGGTCCTGCCGCTCCTGGGCCCTCCCCCACGGGAGCCCAGAGGCCTTATACAGTTTCCTCTTGGGCCAGGGATGTGGGCAGGGGTGAGCAGTGTTGGTGGTCTCTTCCGCTCTGCAGCCTCAGGAGTGCCCACCTGACCAGGCGGTTGGGTCTCTCTCTCACCGGGTCTGGGAGCAGAGAGCTGCTGCGGGCCGGGATCCGCGGGTGTGGGACTTCCGGTAAACACAGAACGTGCCCGGTCTTAGAGAAATTCTGCTTCCGTGTGTCCCAAGCTCACCAGGAAGCTTTCTTGCAGCAGAAAATTTGGTCTTACCTGTGGTCCCGAGGCTCAGGTTCGCTCGTGGGGTGCTGCCCAGGGGCTCTCTGCAGCGGCAGCAACCAGGAAGACCTGTGCCGCCCCTTCCGGGAACTTCAGTGCACCAGGGTTCCAGATGGTCTTTGGCTTTTTCCTCTGGCGTCCGAGATGTGTGTGCAGGGAGCAGTCTCTTCTGGTTTCCCAGGCCTGTCTGCCTCTCTGAAGGTTTAGCTCTCCCTCCCACGGGATTTGGGTGCAGAGAACTGTTTATCCGGTCTGTTTCCTTCAGGGTCCGGCGGTGTCGCATACTGACATTTGAGTACTCATGTGCAGCATGCATGCACACACGTGTACACACACGTGTACACACATGTGTACACACACACAATATTTTCCCCTGGATATCTGAAAATATAGAATCATGACTTATCTACCAGGAATAGTTTATGTTTTGAAAATGGGCGAGGGAAGACAGACTGTGTGTCCTGTCAAGGTCTCTGCCAGAGTAAAGAGACTGCACGGATTTTTTTTTTTTATCATTATGGAATTTTATCTTACTCTAAAGCTGCCAATTATTTTTGAGCACTGCACTTAGATGGTTCGTGGCTTTGTGCATCAGGCACCCTTTCTCCCCAGCCCTCTCCAGTTGAAGGGCATTAGATTACAGACTGGGGCTCCAATGGAGTAGCTGCAGAACAATCTTGCTTCCAGGCAAGCTGTGACAGTGACTGCAGTGGCTTTGATGTGCATGGCTCCCATGGAGCCAGTGCACAAACGCACCACCCCCAGTAGAGATTGCCGTGGCTCCCACAGTGCCAGTGCACCCATACACACCACCCCCAATGGAGACTATAGTGGCTCCCACAGTGCCAGTGCACCCATACACACGGACCCCCAATGGAGGGCTTTGATGTACAAGGTTCCTACAGAGCCAGCGGCTTCCACAGTGCCAGTGCACTCATAGACATGAGCTCCAAAGGAGACTGTGGTAGCTTTGATGTCTGTGGCTCCCACATCACCACCACATCCAAACAAATGAGCTCCAAGTTCAGGGGGCTGTAGGGTTAGACCAACATGGGTTTGCAACATGGATAAACATGTTACTTGGACATCGACACCAGTGGTCTCATCTTACCTCCCACACACTTATTGTGGAGCAAGACTACAACTTAGGGGCCTTAGGAAAGGTTTTAGTGGTCTACAAGCAAATGGGTTTTTAGTTTTTAGCAATTATACATTTATGTTTAAAAACCAAAACAACCTATCCTGCCAATCCAGGCTTACTAATGGCTCCTCCGTAAAGGGCAAACATTAACCCTTTGAGCTTCTCTCCAATCCTCCCAATTCTTGTCCCCCTCCCCCACGGCAATCTCTTCTACATGAAGAATCCTCGAGCCTACCACCGGAGGAACTACTTGACATTTGGAAACTCAGCACTGGCCCATTTTTCTCTGTTCTCCTCACTTCTAGCTACGCATGAGCTCTGTCGAATCTGAAGCCTTGCTCGATATGGGGATGGTCTCAGTTCTCTAATGTCTACTCTCTGGACAGTGTGGTCTTCCAGCTTTTAATCTGACCCAAACATTGACTGCCCATTGCTCTCAGGAAGATGAAGCATGAAAGTCATTGGAACTCCTTGAAGCACATTCCCGGGGATAGTTATTGAAAAGCACTGCTTTCTGCTTTCTTAAAGCTTCTCATTCCGTTAATGGACATATTCTATGTCTTCCTTTGACAGGCACACCACTTAGCGCTCGCTTAAAATGCTGCTAATGCACCAAGGAACTGCGTTTTTCGTCTATCCCTACCCCATACCCCTATGCCAGGCAGTCGTGAACTTCTGAGTGGGTGCCGGGAACCAAACTCAGGTCCTCTGCAAGAGCAACGTGTACTTTTTTACTGAGCTATCTCTCCAGCTTAGTTTTATTTTATTTGAACTTAAATATACACATGTGGCTAGTAGGTATAGTACAGATATAGATTCATGGGGAAAATATGATATAATTACATTATAAACTCAAAAAGAATAAAAAATATAAAAAAATAATGGAAATGCCTTACATTCCCGGAATGAGTCTGCTTGTAATGAGCGACCCTTCTCGCGTAATGTTAAATTTGAGTGGCTAGTGTTTCATGGAGGATTTTGAGTCCATATTCATTGGGAGTATTGGTCTGTAATTATCTTTTCTTTTCTTTTTTTTTTTTTTAAATAATTCTCTTATATGACATTGCTATCCAGTTAATTTTGGCCTTGTAAATAAAATGAGCCTGGAAGTTCTTGCTCTTGTTCAGTATCTGGGAATAAATTAAAATTTTTACTTATAAGGGAGGGGGAGATGAGTGGGATTGGGGTGCACGACGTGAAATTCAAAAATAACCAATAAAAAGTTTAAAAAATTATTCATGTGTATGTGTGTGCACCTGTAGTTACGTGTACGCATTGCTTGCAAAGGCGATAAGAGGTAATGAACCGGGGTTGGGGATTTAGCTCAGTGGTAGAGCGCTTGCCTAGCAAGCACAAGGCCCTGGGTTCGGTCCCCAGCTCCGAAAAAAAGAAAAAAGAAAAAAGAAAAAAAAAAAGAAGAGGTAATGAACCCCCTGGATCCCAGAACTGGAGTTATACACTAGTGCTCTGCATGATGTCAGTGCTAGGAATCGAATCCAGGTCCTCTGCCAGAGCAGCGAGTGTCCTTATCTGTGGAGCACCTCTCCAGCCTCAGGGAACACTTCTAGAAGGATTGGTATTAGTTCTTTAAGTTCAGCAGTGGGGCCATTGGGCTCTGGCCTTCGATGGACCATCACAGGAATTTAGTCCTGTGAGCTCACAGCAATTCTCCCAGGGCAGCCTCCTGAGTGTCCAGGGCATAGTTATGGGTCACTATGACCTCTCACCCCTTTATTGCTGTCTTTAGGATTTCCTCTGTCTTTGATTTCTCCTAGTTTGATTATGTTTTGGTCCTCGGAGGCCCTACCAGCAGCTGAATGAGACAGAGGCAGATACTTACACACAACCATTGGACTGAAGTCAGAGACCCCTATGGTTGAATTAGGGGAAGGGCTACCCCATAGGAAGACCATCAGTCTCAACTAACCCGGGCACCTAAGAGCTCCCAGAGACTGAGCCACCAACTAGGAGTGTACACAGACACATATGTAGCAGAGGTCTGTCTGGTCTGGCCTCAGTGGGAAAAGGTGCACTTAATCCTCAAGAGCCATGAGTCTCCAGGGAAAGGAGAGGCCTTGTGAGGACAGTATCCTCTCAGAGGCAAGGGGGAGGAGGAATGGGATGAGGAACTGTGTTGGGGTGGGGGACGACTGAGAGGGGCAATGACTGGAATGTAAATAAATAAAATAATTTAAATAAAAAAAGAGAATCGAATCTGATTGGAGACAGGTAGTCTTTCTATACCTGGATGCTTATCTTTGTCAAATTTTAAAGATATTTTCATTATTTTTTATTTTTTATGGTTCCTGAATTCAATGGCTGAGTTTTTGTTTGAGACAGGTTTTCTCTGTGTTGCCCAGGCTGTTCTGGAACTTACTCTGTAGACCAGGCTGGTCTGGAACAGAGATCTGCCTGCCTCTGCCTCCCGGGTGCCAGGATTAAAGATGTGTGCACCACCCTGCTCTGAGTTCAAAGACTCCCTCTTGATTGGTTCCGATGCTCTTTGTTTCATTTGCCAGCGGCTGAAGTCGCGTTCAATTTAAAAAAGCAATTTCAATGTCTTAGATAAATTTCTCGTTTTGACCATTCTTTTTCTCTTTTCCCATGATTTTGTTGTGATTTGTCCTCTGTATGTTCTTTAGGTTAGCTGAGCCTCTTTAAAATAATTCTTGTGAATTCTCTGTCAGAAGTTCCCACATCTCCATTTCTTTAGGGCTGGCTACCAGTGACTGGCTGTGTTCTCTTGCTTCTTCTGTTTTCCCACCATTGTTCCTGCTCCTTATAGCCAGGCATTGGTGACTCTCATTTGAAGAAGCAGGAACGTTTGATTTTAGTTTCTGTAGACAAGATTTCCTGTGAGAGCCCATTACCAGCCAACCTATCTAGAGACTGAACAGAATTTCTGCTGTGGTCCTCAGGTAGCTCGCTGCTCAGGTTGCGAGGCAGGATGGACTAGTGCCTGGGTTACCAAACAGGCAGGGCCGATGCCTGAGTCCACAGGGGCGCAACCCAGTCCATATCTGCTAGAATCATCAGTCAACTGGTGCTGACCTAGTGCTAGGATGGCCCCTGAGCTGTGTCTGCAGAGTCTAGTCAGGAACTAGGATGGTCTCAGCATTTAGGTTTTTTGGGATGAGCCTAGAGTCAGAATCTGTTGGGGGAAGGCCTGGTTTCTGGCTCTAGGCTCATCCCAATGAACCATAGAGGACCAGCCTGGAGACCAGGGTGACAGATTGGGCCTGGGTGGTTTTCATAAAGACCACCACTGGATTTTTGTTTGTTTTACCTCTGCAGGAGATTGCTTTTTTAAAATTTATTTATCTATTTTTTTAATTTTTTTTCGGAGCTGGGGACCAAACCCAGGGCCTTGCGCTTACTAGGCAAGCGCTCTACCACTGAGCTAAATCCCCAACCCCAGGAGATTGCTTTTTGTCTACCAAAGTTTGAAAAACATCATTTTCTGGTGTTTTTCTACACATCTTTCTACATGCAGAGTCTTGAGCTCCATTCATATCTGCTAAAACCAGAGTCCATCTTTTATTAAGCTCCTTAGATGAATTATTAACACATTAAAGTTTGAGAAACACTATTCTAAAGCATCATCATTCTTGGTTATCTGAGAAGTGTGTGAGAAACTTAGAACAAAACAGAAAGAACAACATCAACAAAAACCTTGCTAGACGCATCAGATAGGGTTTCCCAATAAGTCCAGAGTGGGACCAACATAGAAACCACTCAACGAGGATCTGCAGAGTGCATAAGAACTGTGCAGGAATACCCTGGGCGTGACAAGTCTGCAAAGAGGAAGGCTGAAGCTCAACTGTCAAGGGGACAGAGGGCGAGTGTTCACCCTGCAGGACTCTTGCTGTTGGCATCTCAGGACAGTGACTTTAGGATGGTGAGTCTGAAGGGTCTCTCAAGCTTTCCCCTCGCTCTAATGGTTAGGTAGAGTAGGCCCTCTGCCATCTTTGCTCAGTTGCTAAAGCTAGCCTTCACTGTAGCCTTCTTCTTTAGTCACTCTTCTCCTAACCCACACCCAATGATTCTACCCTGGAGTATGAAGAGAGCATACTGCTGGTTCTAGAGGAGATGAAGCCCAAGAGAAACTTCCCAGTCTGCAGGAAAGTTGCGAAGGACGGAATAACCAATGCTGTCACTTCCTCACACTCCCTTCAGGGAGCCTGGCGGCACTGACCTGAGATCAGCACTGTTGACAGAATCTAGTCTATTTCCATTGAAGGAACTGTCTCCTCGCTTATTATTTCTTCCCCCTGAGCTTTCTTGCTGTGGTTCTCATGCCAAAGTCCTTTCTCTAGGCTTGAGCTGTATAAGTCTTTACACTATTGAAGTCTTAAGCAACAGCTTCCCATCCCATAATCTAGATGCTGTTTACCAACAATGACAAGGAAAACAAATCCTTTCTCTATTCCTTGCAGAAAAGCCAGCATGAACACACAGCAGTTTTTGGTTTGGTCCATACAACGTGTTTCTAAACAGTTACAAATGCCACCTCCATTATAAGAACAGCATAAGCAGTTGTTCTTTAAGACCCAGGAAATTTAGACCCCGTCGTCTACATCTTGTAGGGCTTTAAATGTTTTCCCTCTGTCTTTTGTATGTGTGAGGTCTTTCCCACATGACACTGAAAGCATTTTGTTGGATGGCATGGTGGATGATATTGGTTGCCAATTTGGCCACATCAGGAATCAACTAAAACCCAAGCAGCTGGCACATGTGTGGAGGTTTTTGTTGGCTAGAGCATATGAGGGAGGAAACGCACCCTAAGACTAGGTCATTAGAGGTGGGCCATGCCTTCTGGTAGCAGCCTACATAAAAGGAACAGGAGAAGGAAGCTTTTGCATTTTTGTCTACTTGTTTGTACTCTTGTTGGACAGCATCTATCCAGCCACAGAGCCACCACGCCTTTGTCCTTTGCTGGTGTTAGAACCTACTTCTCTGGGATTCCAGTGTAGACTGAGGACCAGTTGAGACATCCAGCGTCATTCTTAGCCCTTCCACCATGAGACAACCATTGTTGGATTAGCCAGACCACAGCCTCTAATAAATCATTTTATATATATATATATATATATATATATATATATATATATCCAGTCTGTCAGTTCTGTTCCTCTAGAGAACCCTGACTAATACAGATGGTGTGATTATTCCTTCTCCGGGTCAGCATGGGAGTCAAGTGCTAATTACACAGATTCGTCACTGCAAAAACAAATTCCACGCAGCTCCTCACTGGAGGTGCATGATCTTAGACCACGTTCCTTTCCTACTCTCCACATTAAATGAGGGAATACATACAAGTGCATTTGTTGGTAGAGAGTACGTGGTTCCTTGGAAGCTTCCGCGGTGCAGTGAAGGTATCAGAGGAGAGAAGGCATCTCCTGATGTCCAACTGTACAGGATGCATATGGGTCCTAGCTCTGGTTTCTTAGTAAAGGTAAAAGACAACACTGCACAATGACTCTGACGTCAGCTTCAAATAAGCAGAGCATAAGCAGAGACGACACGCGCAAACCCCACCACTCCACGGGAAGGAGCTCTGTCGTCTGTCATAGCTCTTGAGACTCTTCCCACCACTGCCTTCATACTGAAGACACTGAGGCACGAACAAGAGCACATCCTTCCGAGTCTACAGTGGCTGCCAGGGGTTTCTACAAGGAAGGGGATGAGATGAGCATGTGACCCAAGGGCTCTGACTTTCATGGAAAACCTTTTGGGTTCTGTCTGCCTTGAGACAGTCAAGCCTGTTTCTATCCAGCTGCTATCTGCCATGCAAGACGGCTTCATCTTCTAGAATACAGTCTCTGTAATCATTGGCAAATGGACACAAAACTTCTGGAAAAATGAAATAAGCTAGAGTCATGGAGATGGGGAACATAATTCTACTCCCCAGCTGTGAATATTGTTTCTTTTTTCTTCACAATTTGCTTTTAAATAAATCCTAACTCCTCAACCCAAAGTCTTGGACAAGTCACTAAAACAGAGAAACAAGACTATTACTGAAGGAGAGGTAAATGCATTTGATGCTGGCATGCTGGATTGTTCTAGGCTCAGTCCCTAGTTTCATTCTGTCTAAGCTAACATTCCTGGTGAACCTGCCGTGTCTGGGCATGAAGGGTCATTGTTAATGCAGCCTCTCAATTCAGTATCTTCAGCCTAAGCTTTTGTCCCCACTTGCAGAAAGTGCACACATTCATCTGTCTGGCTTCTTCTCTTTGGTGTTTGGTAGACGTCTTTAATTCTATATGTCTAAGATTGAATTCCTCTCTGCAGTTTGTTTTGTTTTGAAATAATTTCAGACTTTACAAAAAGATGGAAGCTTTTCAAGTATCCTGAGGCCAGCCTGCAGCGGCTCCTTCCAGCTTCTCCAGTCACAGGAGGACAAGCACTTAGAAGTCTACCACTGCCTGACTGAACGCAGCCAAGACTGTACCCAAAGGCAGCGCTAACCCGCCAGAGAAGTCCCAGGGCCAAGTATTACAAGTAATAGTAGTAGCCAGGGACCAGGCTCTGCAGGAAAGGGTGTCACTTCAGTTAGTGCAAAAGTTGGAGACAGAGTTCTCTCTCAACACGGAGGGGCCAGTAACCCTAGACAACAGTTATTTCTTATTTAAAGATGGCGCTATCCTTAGAAAGCACGGCGACTGAAATCACAGGGAAAATGACATCAAGAGAAGCTATCCATCCCACAGAAGTTAGGGAACAGTCATCATGTGAATTGTTTCCATACCTCCCGTTCATAATAAAAGAGGAGCCCTAAACCAAGCACAATCATTGTAAGTTAGTTTCACTATGCTAGTTACTAACATTTCAAATGAAATAATTTAAATGAAAAAAGGCACAAGACCTCCGTATTCCCTCTACCTAGATTTCTTTTTCTTTCTTTTTTTAGAAATGAATGTTTTGATTTCTAAAAGACTATTTTTTTGTGTGAGTACACTGTTGCTGTCTTCAGACACACCAGAAGAGGGCATCGGATCCCATTACAGATGGTTGTTAGCCACCATGTGATTTCTGGGATTTAAACTCGGGACCTCTGGAAGAGTAACCAGTGCCCTTAACATCTGAGCCAGCTCCCCAGCCCAGATTCCTTGTTTTTTAAAATTGCATCTATTATCTCCCTCTCCTTTCCTTTCCCTCTCTTTCTCTCTCTTACCTGCCTTTTCCCTGTGTGCATGTGTACAGAGGTCAGAGGACAGCTTGTGGGAGCTTGCTCTCACTCTACACTGTGTGGGTCCCTGAGTTTAAATTCAGTTTTCAATTTGGTGGGAAGTGCCTTTACCTACTGAGCTATCTCTCCAACTAGATTCCTTAGTTGTTAACATTTTCTTATACTTACCTAGTCAGATTCTCCCCTCAGAAAATGTATGTTTATATGTGTATGATATATATATCTATCTCACATATTTGTATATATTCATACACACACACACACACACACACACACACGCAGACTCACACATGCAACTTCTGAACCACTTGTGGTAAGGTAAGCTATCATATAATGACCCTTCCTTTCCCAGATACTTGTCTACCATGAAGGACAGTACCAGTCTGGAGCATAACAGGGCATGACAGATGAATGAAGAACTTAACATTGGTTCAACACTGTCACTGCATTTAAGCTAATTGTCCCTTACAGGGACAAACCTATTATCTCTTCTGATTCAGGGTCCAAGGAATGATGTTGAAGACCTTTTACTGAATCTATTGGCCATTGTTATGTAGACCCTGGGGAAATGTCTACAGTTCCTTGGTCTATGTTAAAAATTGTATCGGTTTCTCTCACCCTTCTTCCTTTCCCCCTCCCCTCTCCTTCCCTCCCTTTGTCTTTTTTGTTAAATTGATGATTGATAGGCTCCTTATAGATTTGGGGTTTAACACCTTATTATATGTATAGACTACATATTTTCTTTCATCACATTTTCTTATCTACTTGATTACTTCATTTGTTCCTTAATCTGATGGTGTCCTGGTTTTTAATCCACTGGCATCCTGGGCTGCTTATTATTATTATTATTATTATTATTATTATTATTATTATTATTATTATTATTATTGCTTTTGCAAGAGGTGCTTTTGGTGTCATGTGTGAAAAAAGCCAAGATCAATGTCATGGAGCATTTCCCGTTTTCTTTGAGATGAGGTATCGTTTCAGGACTTTAAATCTTGAATCTACTTTGAGTTTGACATAAGAGAGAAATCCAATTTCATTCTTTTCCAAGTGGCTATCTGACTTTCCCAACATCATTTATTGAAAGGATTGTCCTTTAACCTACCGTAAGGACCAAGATTAGCTAGCCATGTATGTGTGGGTTTATTTCTACCTCACACGTCTCTGGCTTTCCAAGCTGGTAATTCAGAGCAGTAGAATAGTTCAATAAAATTATTTCTAGATGTAGGTAGCTATGTGACCTTTGTGGGAGAGGGAAAGCAGTGTTCATGGAAAGGAAGACATCTGTCATTTTTGCAAACCATTTGCTGTTATATTCCAACTTCCTAGACTCTGAGGTGAGACAATCCCTTGAACCTAAGAGTCAGAGGCCAGCCTGGACAATTCAGTCAGATCTTAGCTCAAAACATCGACCTTCTTAGTATGTGTGTGTGTGTTCCTATGCGTGCATGTGTGTGTGTGTGTGTGTGTGTGTGTGTGTGTGTGTGTGTGTGTGTGTATGCACTTGCTCAACATTGGGTGTCTCCCTCAATTGCCCTTGAATTATTTTCTCACTCAGTCTGCAGCTCACTGATTCAGCTAGCCTAGCTGACTACTGAACTCCAAGGTCCTTCTTGGCTCTATATCCCCAGCACTGGGATGACAAGTGCTCATTTTTAAAAACATGGATGATCCAAACTCAGGTCCTTGTGCTTGTGTGGCAAGCACTTTACTGATGGAACCACCCCCAGCCTCTCTTTCTGGGGTGCCTGAAGTGTGGTTCTCCTGGGGTCTTTGAGGGTTCCAGAGTGCAGGCTCTTGCTCTAAGTTCATGGGAGGAGTAACCTTGCCTTTGGGTTCCCTTCTTAGCTGTCCAAGTTAACTCATCAGTACAAGGGGAGAGACAGAAATTCAAATTAAAGCTGGAAATTATGGCACATGCTTGTAATCCTGGCACTCAGGAGTCAAGGAAGGAGGATCCCAGCAAGTTCAAGGGCAGTTTGGTCTACACAGTGAGTTCCAGGATGGCAAAGGCCACACAGCCGAAGGAGGAGGAGGAGCAGCAGAAGAAGAGGAGGAGGAGGAAGAGGAGGAAGAAAAGGAGGAAGATGAAGAGGAGGAAGAGGAGAAGGAAGAGGAGGAGAAGGAAGAAGAAGGAGGAGGAGAAGGAGAAATAAGAGAAATTTAAATGAGAACCCCGTGTAGGTTAAATGATGTAAACTTATTTGAATCCTTCCAGAACCTGAGCATAGGAAACAGTGCAGAGGCTCCCCTTCCCAGCAGTACAACCTGCACCTCACAGGGATTTTGGAAAAATTATCACTAAATCTCTGCCTCATGTTAGCCATAAGGAATCATTTCTATTTATATAGGAACTATCCAGTAAGACTGAGCAAGCTATGGTTGAGGACAGATTCCATCTCTGAAATTGGCTACATCTGTTTTGCTGAGGGAACGTTCTGCCATGGATGGCTTGGCTGTGAATTACCAGAAATACTCAAGAGAGCAGCAAGCTGCCTTCTGTCCTCACTCAGCAAAGAACCAAGTCATCACTGGATACGGCGAGTTGCCCAGAAACAGCCAGCAAGCAGAAGCTCCCGAAGGCCAAGGCAATGATTAACCTCAGGGATGGGGCCTTGCAGGAGCCTCTTCCTTAAACCACACCCCAAGACTTAAATTCCTAGAGTGTGAGGGAAGGTACCCAAGACACAGAAATACAGGAAAGGAAGCCAGACAGACATGGGTGCAGAAGGAAATCTTATCTCTACCCCTTTGTTGTGAGTGAAGGAACACTCGGCTACGGAAAGGAGTTGCTAAGTTCACACTTCATTATTCAACACTAAAACACTACAGCCTTGGATACACGGTGATGCTAAGAATGAGCTGGCTGTACTACACTGAAGAAGATTCAGGGCTGGGGCCTTAGATCTCACATAGCAGTCTTCCTTCTCTACTTTTCTTCCCTTCCAAACACTTTACATCCTTAAATGGTTCAAGCTGAGGACCAACGATAAGAGCGGTCTCTTGAGAGATGAAAATGGTGGAGATGACAATGAAGAGTCAGACCAACAGATATTTGGGTCAAAAAGCAACGGGGCCAGGAAGTGGCCCCCCTGCTGCTGGGATTATCAAGAGAATGAGTCAAGGGTCACTGGAAGACCAATGTCATTGAGAATAGGAGAAAAGGAAGGGGAGTTCTAAGAGACCCTATGACTTGCAGTTTGGACACATGGGAGGGAAGTCATGCAAGAGGTCTGCACTGCCAAAGCCATTGATGTCAGAGTATTTGGCACCCAAATGAGAAATGGCACCA
Source organism: Rattus norvegicus (assembly GCF_021556685.1). Taxonomy (NCBI): domain Eukaryota; kingdom Metazoa; phylum Chordata; class Mammalia; order Rodentia; family Muridae; genus Rattus; species Rattus norvegicus. Next base: position 108,121,911 of record NC_141536.1, read on the forward strand.
TGAGCAAGGATGACAAAAGGAGCGAGGAATGTCAAGGGCATCTCCAGCCCTACCCCGCCCTGGGAATGTTTGCATTCAGTGCCAGACAGCCACATCAACGAACACACACACACACACACACACACACACGCACGCACGCACGCACGCACGCACGCACGCACATGCACACACACACAAAGCCTAAGAGAGTATATGAGGTCACAAGAAAGCATATAAGGTCACAAGAGAGTAAATGAGGTCACAAGAGGGAATGCTACACGGGATCTGACCTAAAGACATTGGAGGACCTTGAGGATTCACTGGAATTCTGGTTGGCATACAAACCACAGATTTTAGAGCAAAGAAAGGATGAATTCCACACTATTCATTAATATTTGTGAGTATCCATCCATCTTTTTTTTTTTTTAAAAAAGGACCTGTTCCTTGTTCCTCTTTCCCAAACTCTCCAACTTGCTGTGAGAGAGTTGATAATTCCTCTTAAAGACTCAGCAGATATCGACAAACATTGATGAAAGCAATGGACGAGTGAACTCTAGGCTCCTAAGACAGTTATTGCTTATCCAGACCTTGTTCCCAGTAAAGCTGTACTGAGGCAGTGAGAGGAGTGTCCTGTCGTCATGGAACATGCAGTTCAAAGGTCCTTACCCTTTCCTACTCCTGGGTTTCTGTATCAACCACAAGAGGGGCACGACATTGGTACCACTTCTTAGAGCTGTTGTAGGAGTAACTAGGATAATGTGTTTAGTGTCTGGAATACAATAAGGACTCAAGAAAGTATACAGTTTTAAATTGCCACTCTGGAATATTACTGACAAGGGTTCCTCAGTTCAAAAAATTTATTACTGGGCTAAGGAGATATCTCAATGGGTTAAGAGGTTGCTACACAAGCACAGAGACCTCAGAGCCCATGTAAAGCTCAGCATGTCAGCGTGGTAGCACACCTCTGTAATTCTAGTGCTCCAGGGGTGAGATGTGAGGTGGAGACAGGAGAATCCCCAGAGGCTTGCAAGCCAGATCCTGTGGTACCCACAGAGGCAAAGAACAAGAGAACCAGTTTCAAGTTAGGTAACAGCTGAGCACACGCGTACACACACACACACACACACACACACACACACACACACACACACGGGGGGAGAGAGAGAGAGAGAGAGAGAGAGAGAGAGAGAGAGAGAGAGAGAGAGAGAGAGAGAGAACATTTAGTTATTGATACATACAATAAGGAACACGGAGGGAGCAGCTCACATCAGGGATGTCTAGACCGGGAGAGATGAAATAATGAAAGAGCCCAGTGTGGTCTGTCCTGGGTGGTATGATGACATCATCAGTGAAATAACAAAGCCAGAGAGGGCAGTGACTGGAGACTGAAAATGGAGAGAGGTTTAAAATGCTATTGAACCAGGGATAGTGGTCCTCACCTTTAGTCCCAGCACTGGGGAGGTAGAAGCAGGCAGTTCTCTGTGAGTTTAAGGCCAACCTGGTCTACATGAAGTTCCAGGACAGCTAGTAGAGACCATGTCTCAAGCAAACAAACAAAACAGTGCTTTTGATAGGATAAGGAGGGGCTTGTGGGAGAGAGTAGGTATTCCAGAGGTTGGTTGAGATTGTTAGCCAGAAATACCTGAACAGTTTTGGAGCAATTTATGAAACCAACTTCCTGAAAATAGAGAATCTGTGGAGAAACTGCTTGCATCATTTGGAGCCCTGTGGAGACTTGTACGTCAGCAGATCTAGGTTTTGGGTGGGGCTCAGGCTGTGGTTGAAAAGTCATGCAAGAGTCTAAGGAGGTATGAGGACTACATGAGGTTAGAGAGGCTCATATCTCACCCAGACCAGGGCAGGAGGACAGACTGACTGCACAAGGTTGAATACAATAGGCCAAATGACGTCTGATGCTAATATTATACATATTCCCAAAGGCTGAAAGGCGTAATGAACACCAGCAGGATTGAAAGAAACCTTACTCCAGATGTTGTCCCTATTGAGCCTCTGAGCCTGGATCTTGGCCTTTAGATTAAGTGGAGCATCGTATGGGATGGAAGCAGAAATAGCACAGGCAGGGGCCAGCTGCACACCAGGAATATATTATGTGTAGCAGTGAGCAAGTGACTCACAGCCCCTTTCTGGGCTGCAGGTCTGAACCTTCCTAAACACCCGTAGATAGCATCATTCCTTTGGCACATCCACACTTTGCAGAAAACAGATTCTGATTGCATTTGGTGAGAAGCCTCCTTAGAACCCAAGTGTATTCAGCCATTTCCTGTCAGTAGCAAAATATGGCATTAAGCGATAAAGTTCCTCTGCCAAATTAAATGAATCTAAGCATTCTATTCACGGATGAAAGGAAAAAAAAACACATGACGTGCCGCTTTAAAAACTGATGACCAACTCCGAAACATCTGCTCTGAACAGATAGGACACAGACATAGTGGGCTTACAGGATGTGCCTACTCCTATTTGCTGATCTCAATTAATAGGATAGATTTGCAGGGCATATAAATATAATCCAGGTTTAACATAATAATCTTTTGGGTTTACCTAAAATACCACCAGCTGCAAGCAAGTTATTATATTTGCCGACAGCTCATGGTGAAAGCACACATTGATATTTAAACACGAATATTTTCAATGATGTATTTAGTTTGCTCATACAAACTTTAAACTTTGTTTCAGATAACAGAAGAGTGACGTCATGAGGGACTGAGATTGTTGTTCAACGGTGAAGTGCCTGCCAAGTTTGTGGGAGGCCCTGGGTTCAATAATTTATGTACCCAGAAATCCATTTTCCATAGGTTTCTGAAGTCTGTGGTGGCTCTTGATAGCCTTTAAAGATCTGCTGTATGTAATAAATCAACCAATAAGAGAGATAGAAGCTTATGTTATCTTGAAAGTAAATCAGTAACGAAAATGTAACCAGTATATATAAAGTTTCCCTTCTGTCTAATCTTGTTCTCTGTCTGTCTCTGTCTCTCTGCCTCTGTCTCTCTCTCTGTCTGTCTGTCTGTCTCTCTCTGTCTGTCTCTCTCTGTCTGTCTCTGTCTCTGTCTCTGTCTCTGTCTCTGTCTCTGTCTCTCTCTCTCTCTCTCTCTCTCTCTCTCAAATGTCTTCTGAATTCTAGCTTGGTTGCCAGGAATAATCTCTCCTATGGGTCATCCTCTTAGCTTCAGTGGCCGAGTGTAGCACTCCCTCAGCTATGAACGAAACTCCGAATAAACTAAGAGCATCATTGACATTTCCTTACTTCCCCCTGGGAAACCTTTGTAAAGAAAGCCAAGAGGGGAGGACGATGGGAGGAGTGAGGTCTGGCACCACATCAGGGACCATCATAGAGTCAGTCCAGCCACTCTTGTCATCAAATGCTCAAAGTTGGTCTGAAGGAGCAAGCTGGGAGTGGAAACTGGAGAAGGGAAGAGTCTAGGAGCAGGACATGGCGGAAACTGCAGAGGGGAGCCTTTCTGGGCAGCCTTGTGCACCATTGCTGTCCAAAGCCTGGATCCTCACTCACTAGCAATGTGGTGTCAGCCTAGGTATTGGACTTCTGTAGCCAAACAAGGATCACAGAATGTCTGCCTTGCGCTGGGCATGATGGTACATGCCTGCAGTCTCAACACTCAGGAGGGTGGGCCAGCACAACTCTGAAAGCTTGAGGTCAGCCTGTGCTACTTAGCAGAATTCTGATCCAGACCATTCCAACGCTGCAAAGCAACTCCAAGGGATGTTAGCATGGTTAAATGATTTAAAGGTGGCTGGAGCATTTAAGTGTTAACCAAACAAACATAAGATGCATGTAAACTGCCCATTACATCATAGGCGTGTGACTGGGTCATTGTTTATTACATATCAATAAGTGCTAGGCTGGAGAGTTGGCTCAGCGGTTAAGAGCACTGGCAACTCTTGAAAGGGACTCAAGTTCAATTCCCAGCACCCACAGGGTGGCTCACACCATCCATAGCTCCAGTTCTAGGAGATCTGACGCTCTCTGCGGGCACCAGCCATGTATGTGGTACACATACATACATTCCAGCATAATACTCGTACATATAAAACAGTAAATTTTTACGAAAGCAGAGTGCTGTCTTCAATCCTTCTGTGACCAGTTTTCACCTCTAAGGAAGAACAATTACTCCCTATCGTGTGCTAAATCACTACCTAGCAATAGGAATTCTTAAATGGGTCTACCAGAAACAAGTAAGTCTTACTGAAAATATTTTAAGAATTGGTTTTTTTTTTTTTGCTGATAATGAAAATGCAGTTTCTTAACAGCACTTCCCTAAAATCTATTCATAATATATTCCACTAAAGAGTGGGTGCCATTTCACTCCATGAAACAAGGCCATCCTTTTTAATTTCAGAAGTGTCTTTTCCCAGACAAATGATGAATGTCATGTGGACCTTTGTGCATAAAATGCAATGATTTTTTTAGACACAAACTTCGGGGCTGAGCTGCCAAGTCCGCATGCTTCTTTTCACGGTTTGCCAGCACAAAGAGCTACTTGGGGAAAACATTTGTTAAATGAGAAAGGCCACGTCATATTGAAGGACTTGCGTGGAGAGACGGTTAGCCTTGGCCTCAGGACTCAAGATCAAGTAGCTGCTGTTTCCTCCTCTGCCGCAGGATTATTAAGTAAATGAAAGACTGATTTATATGTGCATTTGCCCTTATTATCTTGCTGGAGTCCAGAGTATGGCCCGGAATACAAAATTCACATCTGGGGAGTGATGTGCAGAAGGCACCGGCTCTCAGAACAAGACTAACAGACTAATATTTTGGTTTCCCATCAGCCCACGGGACCTAAAGCCAATTGTTCTCTTTGGCTTCCAAATCAAGTGGCTCATTGGCTATGCTAATGAGCTTTCTAGTTCTCACACCCTCCACAGAGCCACCTAATTAAACAGTAGCATCTGCAAACCCAGAGAGGTGACAAATGTGTTAGGTTGGGTCGAAGAGTGGAAAACTACCAAAATCTACTAAAAGTACCAGAATGTTTATGGAGAGAGAGAGAGAGAGAGAGAGAGAGAGAGACAGAGAGAGACAGAGAGAGACAGAGAGAGACAGAGAGAGACAGAGAGAGACAGAGAGAGACAGAGAAAGGAAGAGGAGGAGGAGGAAGAGGAAGAGGAGGAGGAGAAAAAGAGACAGACAGAGAGAGAAAGAGAGACAGAGACAGAGACAGAGAAATCTAGCAGGGGTGTAAGAGTCCTGAGGTATTTCCAGGAAGCCACAAGAGTCCTGAAAATACAGTTACTATTTATACATGCAAATTATGTGCTTCGTTATTATACAGCGGCCGTAAGCCAGGGGCATCACAGACTCCAGTGTGAGCCTTTGGGCTTAAGTACAGCTCTGTTATTTTACAAATGAAAACAAACAAATGATAATATCTGTTGTATTTCATAGAGATGTTGAAAGGATGAAATTTGTGTCCTACCAATGTTTTGTAAACTATTCTTTCTAGATTCTCTTTGTAAAAGTACTGAGGTTGTTACAGTTGGAAACAGACTCTCACTATGTTGCCCAGGCTGACCCCCAAATTCCTAACTTTAAATGATCCTCCTGCCTCCCACTCCTAAGTATGAGACTGTATGTATGCCACCATACCTAACTTCAGTCTCAGTTTTGTATTAAAAAAATCTTTTGGGGTTGGGGATTTAGCTCTGTGGTAGAGCACTTGCCTAGCAAGTGCAAGGCCCTGGGTTTGGTCCCCAGCTCCGAAAAAAACAAAAAAGAAAAAAAAACTTTTATCTCATGTGCATCAGCGTTGTGCTTACAAATAGACCAGGGCACCACGTGCACACAATGCCAGTGGAGGCCAGATGGCATTGTTACAGGTGGCTGAGAGTGGTCAGGTGGGTACTGGGAATTGAACCTGGGTCTCTCTGCAAAGCAGACAGTGCTCTTACCCACTGAACTATCTCTGCATGCCCCAGCTTCTGTCTTGTGGTATGGCTCCATTTACCTTTCGGTACACCATTCACTATGGATCTTAAACAGGGTGCACTACTGAATCATTACACACGTGTTTGCTGCTTTGGGGTAATGTAGTCATCCCGACCACATAAAGTCCTAGGGGAGTTACATATGGCTTCCAGAGCCAGCTACAGTCTATAGGACAAGGCCCATTGTCTAGGAAAGGCTCATGTGTATAACAAAGAGGAAGAAGAAAGAGGAACCATGGCATATCTACATTCACATTGAAATCAATATTTTAAGACTGTTATATAGAGGGTTATTTAAAAATGTCATCTACTGAAAACGTGGTCAGTGTGCAGGCCGGCATTGCAGCATTTAATATTGCTTAGATCAAGGGATATGACGCTTAATGGAAATGAACTTTAAAAGTCAGCTTTGACAAATGTTAATATACGTGGGATATACAAATACAAAATATCGGGACTGGAGAGATAGTTCAGTAGCTGAGAGCAATGACTGCTCTCTAAGAGGACCTGGGTTCAATTTCTAGTACCCACATTAACTGTCTATAACTGCAGTTCCAGGGGATCTAATGCCCTTTCCTGACCTCTGGAGGTGCCCAACACATACATGGGAAAGGAGATATACACACAGGCAAAACTCCCATATGCATAGGATTAAAACAAATATAAAATACATTTGTGTCAGAAACACAGTTAAGCAGCAGGCATGAATTTACTCCATGTCTCGGTGGGATGTAGGCACTAAAGGGAGACCTAGGGAGAGCATATTCTTAATAACACATCGAGCTACATGATGGCTGTCTGTATGAAGTGATGAGGGGTGCGCTGGTGAAGCTTGGGTATGTGTGTAATTTAATCTAAGCAAGAGAATCTGATAGGAGTGCTTGCATATGGAGCCCTGAAAAAAAAAACAGAAACAAAAGTAAACACTGCTTTAGAGCTTACAGATACAAAAAGCCTCTCAGGAACTTATTCAGTTGGAGTTTAGGGACACACACTAGTGACTGAACCTTCGAGAACACCAGTCAGACCAGCTGAGGAGATGGCTCGGTGGGTAACATGCGATCTGCATTTGAGCCCCGGGAGCCGCCTGATGTTACGAGAAAACAGAATCCTGAAAGCGGTCTCCTGCCCTCCACACAGATTTTGTGGCTGCATCTCCTCCAGGGCAAGAATGTAAAAGCTCCGAAAGAATTACAGGCTGACTCAAAAGGTGGGGCAGAGAGAGGGAGGAAGGGAGGAAGGTCAGGCTTCCAAAATCTTTCGTTTTTCCAATTCTTTTCCTCACATAGATCAATAAAGCTTTTTGTTTAAAACAAGCATGGCGGTATACACCTTGGGAAGTGGAGACGAGATGAGAAGCTCAAGGCCATTCTTGGCTATATAGAGTGAGATGCCAGTCTGGGCTACGTGAGGCTATTGGTTTTTTGTTTTTTTGTTTTTTTTTAAAAAGCCTTTGCTGTTGAAATCCCAAGTTAGCCCTCTTCATTTGTCTTCCGTCCTTGGGTCTTACGGTGTAGGGTCTTTGCAGAGAGACCCTGGCACATGAAGGCTAGTCCTTGAGAGGGATGACAAGAGCTGAAGTAAACCACACTCGTGATGCATCTATCACTGTTTTGTCCTGAGCTTTATTTCACCAATCTGGAAAGTTCTAGAGTCCCTATCAACAGAACTAGTGCATCCAACTGACATCTGCCTTGTGCTTACTGATGCTGCTCTGGAAAAGACAACTTCAGGTATTTTAAAGGGATAGGAGGGGTTGGGGATTTAGCTCAATGGTAGAGCGCTTGCCTAGGAAGTGCAAGGCCCTGGGTTCGGTTCCCAGCTCCAAAAAAAAAAAAAAAAAAAAAAAGGGATAGGAATGGTTATTATTTTTTAATAATCAGAAAGGCTAGTCAAAATATTTTTACATCCCATTAAAGAAAAAAAAAAGAAAATCCTTAATACAGTGTCTAACACTAAATGCTGACTTGATAGTATTTTTCTGCCTTCTAAATATTTTAAATTATCATTATGATTACTTTGAATTTATGTACTTAGGGTGAAACAATGATCTAAATAAAAAACTTCTATGAGTCTTTTCATAAAGTAATTTTATTTAATTGTTTTATTTTATATGCATTGGTGTTTTGCTTTTTATATGTATGTCTGAGTGAGGCTGTCAGATTATGAAGTTACAAACCATTGTGAGCCAGGAATTGAACCCAGGTCCTGTGGAATAACAGCCAGTGTTCTTAACCACTGAGCCATCTCTCCAGTACTACCCCTCCACCCTCAGCCCCAAGGTTGTTTTTCTTTTTTTTTTTTAAATTTATTTATTTTATGTATGTGAGTATACGGCCACTGTCTTCAGACACACCAGAAGAGGGCATCTGATCCCACTACAGATGGTTGTGAGCCACCATGTGGTTCGGGGAAAGCAGTCAGTGCTCTTAACTGCTGAGCCATCTCTCTAGCCCTCATTTTTTTCTTTTTCAAGACAGGATTTCTTTGTGTAGCCCTGTCAGTCCTGGAATTCACTATGTAGACTAGGCTGGCTTTGAACTCAAGTGTTCCACCTACCTTTCCCTCCTGAATTGTGGGATTAAAGGCATGGACCACCATTGCCTGGCTTGAAAGAGTCCTTTAACATAGGGAAACAAACCCTGTGGCTGCATATACCATGACGTACCTCAGGAAGCACCTGACATTTGCTGGTGCTGCTGCCTGTTACTGTTGCAACCCTCAACTGACTGATGAAAAACAGAGCCACTGAGAAACTATGTGTCTTCATTTGTGTGACAAACTGGGGCTTGTAAAGTTAAGTATGCTGGGATGTGGCTTGGTAATAGAGAGCTGACATAGAATGCCCCAGGCCCTCAGTCTGATGTCCTGGCACCACCACAAAGGAAGGAGAAAGAGAAAGGGAGAAGAAATATCAGAGGAGGAGGAAGGAGGGTTCGCTAGGTGCCAGTGAGGATAGGGAGGGAGACAGAGAGGAGGTTAGATAACGGGTGTGGAAGGACAGTTAAGTTCTTGTCTTTTGTAACCTTCTGGTATGACTATGGTTTATAAAACCCTCTTATGTATTTCATGAAGGGGGAGAAAGACAGACACACACACAGAGACAGAGACAGAGACAGAGACAGAGAGAGAGAGAGAGAGCACGTTTAAAGGCTCCAAACACAATGAAATGATGCGCTATAAATGTTAATTATACTGATTTGATAATTATACATTGTACCCATGTACTAAATTATCTCTGTACCCCACAAATATGTACAATTACTATGTCAATTAAAGAGAAATTTAAAAAAAATCACCACACAAAAAAAAACCCCTAAATATAGAAAGCCTGAGAATCGGAGGCATTTGCTCTCTTGCTTTGTTTATGTTAAGAGTATTCTGCACGCTAATTAGCTCATGACCTAATTAGTGTTCTACATGTAAACATGAACCATTGTTGGCTTTGAAATAAGATCTGGTACAGAAGGATCAATGGAGGAATACACTGAGCTAGGAGTGTCTCAGGAAATCAGAAGATGTGTCTGGAGCACAGACTGCAAAGGGCAGTAATGCCCCTGGGGTTGGGCGAGGGCCTAACTGTCTGGAGGGCTGGGGTGGTGAAGTGCTGTCTGCAGCCTTCTCCGAGGCAGAGAGGTGTGGCTTTCTCTGTTAACAGGACTGGTTCTGGAATAAGCCCCTAAAAGCACCAGTTCTCACCAGCCTTGGTCACACGGCAGCTCCCGGCAACAACTGTGGGGAGGATAGTTTCTTATTTTCTTTTATTCCCTCCCCTTTTTGATTCCATTTAGTGTGTTATATCTTAATCAAAAACAGTTCTGTGGAAATTCTTCCTTTCTACTCTGATACTTGTTTCCTTTCTACCCTGATATTTCTAGAATTTGAAATTGCATTGGAGAGTCTGGAGAGGTGGCTCAGTGGTTAAGAGCACTTGCAGCTCCTCCAGAGGACCTGGGTTTGATTCCCAGCAACCACATACATAGTGGGCTTTTAATTCCACCTCCAGGGAATCTGATGCTTTTTTGGTCCTTATAGGCACCAGCATACACATAATGCACATAAACTCATGTAGCCACACACATAAACATAATTAAACTTATAAATAGAAAAAATTAAAATTGCATTTGATTATTATTGTATTATTATATATTACCACATTTGTCATATTCTAGCAAGAGTTTTTTCTTTTCTCTCCACATTTATAGCATATGACTCATTACTTCAAAATCATTATGGTGATATTACTGTTTTCTTATTAGCCTATAATTTATTTGCTTATGATTAGAGTTACAAATCTATTATCAGACTCAGTTGCAAACCTTGCCCATTAGAACCAAGTATGCTGTTAGAAGTGTTATTTTTTCTTAACAAATCCCAGTTTGAACTTGGTGAAATGCTTTTCTCAATAGGAGAGAGTTCTATGCATGAAAACAAAATTAGCTGTATCAGCCAGGAAACTCTACCCACTCAAAGTCCATAGGAATCCCACGCATTTCGAAAGGGAACAAAAAGCCACTGCCACATTTTTCTGTTACCAAATGTATTCTGCGTCCGGTGACTGCCATGTACATATGGATGTATCTAGAATGATTGCCGTGGGGCCAACAGCTCCTCATTGTCTTCTAGCTCTTTTGTCTGCCTCCGGCATAAGTAAATAAACAGCAGATGTACTCACCACTACCTGAGTCTCACATGTTTGCAAATTTCGAACATATAACAGAGTAAAACACTGTAAAGAAGAATCCTTGGGTGTTTTTTGGAATCTGAACTAAGTCACCTCCATCCATAAAGAAGGACAGAAAGGATCTTATGATTGTGTACAAACAGTGGATTCCAACCCTGAGATTGCAACTCAGAATCTGCCGGCCACTGAGTAATGGTGACGTGGTGTTATAGCAAGGCTGGTAGAGAGGAGTCTGAGGGTTTGGCTGCCTGAGCTCCCACAGTTACCATAGAACATGGACAATGAGAGATTCGGAGATGGTAGCTAGCCAGAAGATACAGCAGACACACTCAGAGGCACGCAACCAATTGGGATCAAGTGGTCCAGGTCCTGCCTGGCCAGAGTGACGCTGGGTTCAGAGCAGGCAGAAAACAGGCTCACGATTGGTGGAGGGACTCACAGTACTACAGTGGATGAGAGATACTGCCATGACCAGGAGATACATTTTCTTTTGAGTTGATTAGAGGTTGATTGTTTGAGTTGGGCTACTTTTAAATTTGTTTAAAGATTTATCTTATTCATTTGTGTGTAAGCCCAAAGAGGATAGAAGAGGCCATCTGATCCTTGGAGCTGGAGTTACAGGCCTTTGTAAGTCTCCCAACATGGGTCCTGGGACAGAAACCTGGGTCCCTGTCATTAAAAAGGCAGTGCTCTTAACTGTAGAGTTGACTCTCAGGCCCTCAACTGTACATTCCATGTTTAGGTGATGAACAAGATAGAAGCGCAGGAAGAAGGCCATTAGGATGCTGACAGAGCACAGAAGCTACATCTCTTTAAGGGAGCCTTACAGGATAGATGGAAACACTCTCTTTACCACCGATCCTAGTATGAGTAATGAATATGTAATGAAATTTCCTGAGTGCGAAATGAATGAGGGGTCATCACAGGAGGAAACTGATCTGCTGGTCCAGACTCGACAGAAGCAGCAGGCAGACAGAAGATGCCGGCTTTTCCTTGGCACGATGCCCATACGGCTCTCATATAAGCTTCTAAATCAAGCTTGTAACCTTTATGAAATGGCTCCTATCGAAGTAGCTCACTTATATTTGGTTTTCCACTTTAAAGCCCCTTGAAATACTATCGCTGTATTCCTCTGCCTTAAAGGAAAAAAAAATATAAATATCTAATCAGGAGGATTTTAACATCGCAGTCACGACAGAAAGCAGTGAGTGGTATGGAGCCACTAGGGGTGATGTTTGGACCAATAAACTAATGGTGGCATTTAGTGGCAACTAGACCTTTATCTGCCCTAGGATAACTCAGTGCTGATGCTGTTGACCTGCAGACATTATAGGTGGCTGGGTTAGTAAACAGAAGATCACAGGAAACAGGATAGAGACGACAGACTTGAGAAAGACGGTGTCCATTAACGGCACAGTGCTTGCCTCCCAGGCATAAATAAGGTCCTGGGTTTAATTACCAGCACCGCACCACGAAAATGAAACAAAACATCAGCTACACAGGGTGGAGGCAGAGACATCTGTTGACTGAGTGATTGTACCACCATTCACAAAATATCCCAGCACTATGCTGGTCCACCTCTGACTATTTAAAATAGCCAGATGCTTGGAGAGTCTAACTCAGGAGGTCTGGGAGAGGGGCCTGAGCAATGTTCATTTTTGAAAAGCTGGACATATAATTTAAATGTGGAACCAGAACATGCCAAGGAGCCCTGAAGAACACAGTAAGGACTGAGTGAACTAGTGAAGGAACACAGTAAGGACTGAGTGAATTAGTGAAGGAACACAATAAGGACTGCGTGAATTAGTGAAGGAACACAGTAAGGACTGAGTGAATTAGTGAAGGAACACAGTAAGGACTGAGTGAATTAGTGAAGGAACACAGTAAGGACTGCGTGAATTAGTGAAGGAACACAGTAAGGACTGAGTGAACTAGTGAAGGAACACAGTAAGGACCGAGTGAACTAGTGAAGGAACACAGTAAGGACTGAGTGAACTAGTGAAGGAACACAGTAAGGACTGAGTGAACTAGTGAAGGAACACAGTAAGGACTGAGTGAACTAGTGAAGGAACACAGTAAGGACTGAGTGAACTAGTGAAGGAACACAGTAAGGACTGAGTGAATTAGTGAAGGAACACAGTAAGGACTGAGTGAACTAGTGAAGGAACACAGTAAGGACTGAGTGAATTAGTGAAGGAACACAGTAAGGACTGAGTGAACTAGTGAAGGAACACAGTAAGGACTGAGTGAACTAGTGAAGGAACACAGTAAGGACTGAGTGAACTAGTGAAGGAACACAGTAAGGACTGAGTGAACTAGTGAAGGAACACAGTAAGGACTGAGTGAACTAGTGAAGGAACACAGTAAGGACTGAGTGAATTAGTGAAGGAACACAGTAAGGTCTGAGTGAATTAGTGAAGGAACACAGTAAGGACTGAGTGAACTAATGAAGGAACACAGTAAGGACTGAGTGAATTAGTGAAGGAACACAGTAAGGACTGGGTGAATTAGTGAAGGAACACAGTAAGGACTGAGTGAATTAGTGAAGGAACACAGTAAGGACTGGGTGAGGAAACAGTCCCTCTGCATGACAGGGTCTTCAGATCCACGGACCGGAGGGGTGGGGTGGAAGTGAGCACATTCTATGTTCTAAGTCTTCTTACTTAAATGTTACACCAGAGTCAACTCCACCAAGCAAAGCTCACTGACATCTGGTGCTGCTCACAAAGAGAAGGTGGCAGAGAGAACGAAGGATCTGCATGCTCTGAGCATCCAAGGGAGACCACAGTTTCTTGTCCCACTGTTGAGGGAGACAGAGAGAGGGGCTGCCTGGGAGGTACTGAACAAGGGTGTGAGGCAGGTGGGAGAGGACAACGGCTTCGAACCAAAGAGAAGAAATCTATTCTCTGTTAAGGCAGGAAGAGGTCCACGGGGACACGATTCCTTAATGAGACTGGGATGAAATCGAAGAAAGGAAAAGCCCTGAAGCAGTGAAGGCAAGTGAGGGCCAGGCCCCCAAACTGAGCAGTGTGATCTCAGCCTACAAAGCCAACAGCCCTGGTGAGGAGAGCCCTGATGTCTGCCTGCTTGGATGGATGGACTGGCACTTACCCACCTGCCTTGGATGGCAAAAGCAGTTACCAAGTCACATAAATAAGGTCACTTTGAGCTTGAAAAGTGAAGAAAGAAATTGAGAAAGATCTCAGAAGATGGAAAGATGGCCCATGCTCATGGATTGGCAGGATTAATATAGTAAAGATGGCTGGCCATTTTGCCAAAAGCAATCTACAGATTCAATGCAATCCCCATCAAAACTCAATTCTTCATAGAGTTAGAAAGAGCAATTTGCAAACTCATTTGGAATAACAAAAAACCCAGGATAGTGAAAATTATTCTCAACAATCAAAGAACTGGGGGTATCATGACTCCCAACCTCAGGCAGTATTACAGAGCAACCGTGATAAAAACTGCATGGTATTGATATAGAGACAGACAGATAGACCAGTGGAATAGAATTGAAGACCCAGAAATGAATCCACACACCTATGGTCACTTGCTCTTTGACAAAGGAGTTAAAACCATCCAGTGGAAAAAAGACAGCATTTTTCAACAAATGGTGCTGGTTCAACTGGAGGTCAGCCTGTAGAAGAATGCAGAGCGATCCATTCTTATCACCCTGTACAAAGCTCAATTTAAGTGGATCAAAGTCCTCCACCTAAAACTAGATACACTCAAACTAATAGAAGAGAAAGTGGGCAAGAGACTTGAACACATAGGCACAGGGGAAAATTTCCTGAACAGAACATCAATGGTATATGTTCTAAGATCAAGAATCCACAAAGGGGATCTCATAAAATTGCAAAGTTTCTGTAAGGCAAAGGACATTCGGCAACCAACAGATTGTGAAAAGATCTTTACCAATCCTATATCCAATAGATGACAAATATCCAACATATACAAAGAACTCAAGAGGCTAGACTCCAGATAATCAAATAATCCTATTAAAAAATCGAGTACAGACCTAAACAAAGAATTCTCAACTGAGGAATACCGAATGGCCGAGAAGCACCTAAAGAAAAGTTCAACATCCTTAGTCATCAGGGAAATGCAAATCAAAACAGCTTGGGATTCCACCTCACACCAGTCAGAATGGCTAAGATAAAAAACTCAGGTGACAACAGATACTGGGAAGGATGTGGAAAAAAGAGGAACACTCCTCTATTGTTGGTGGGATTGTAAAGTGGTACAACCACTCTGGAAATCAGTCTGGAGGTTCCTCAGAAAAACTGGACATAGTACTACCTAAGGACCCCAGCTATGTCAATCACTTCTGGGCATATATCCAAAAGATGCTCCAACATATAACAAAGACACATGCTCCACTATGTTCATAGCAGTATTATTTATAATAGCCAGAAACTGGAAAGAACCCAGATGCCCTTCAACAGAGGAATGGATACAGAAAATGTGGTACATCTACACAATGGAGTACTATTCAGCTACTAAAAACAATGACCATGAAATTCTTAGGCAAATGGGTGGAATTAGAAAATATCATCCTGAGTGAGGTAACCCAATCACAAAAGATCACACATGGTATGCGCTCACTGATAAGTGGATATTAGACCAAAAATCAGAATACTTAAGATACAATTCACAGACCACATGAAGCTCAAGAAGTGGAAGAGTGAAGAGTGGATGCTTCTGTCCTTTTTAGAAAGGAGAACAAAATACTCACAGGAAGAAATCAGAGACAAAGTGTGGAGCAGAGACTGAGGGTCATCCAGAGACATCCACCTGGGGATCCATCCCATATACAGGCACCAAACCCAGACAATATTGCTGATGCCAAAAGTGCATGCTGACAGGAGCCTGATATAACTGTCTCCCGAGAGGCTCTGCCAGAGCCCAAGAAACACAGAGTCTGATGCTCTCAACCAACCATTGGACTGAAAATGGGACTCCCAATGGAGGAGTTAGAAAAAGGACTGAAGGAGCTGAAGAGTTTTTCAACCCCATAGGAAGAACAACAATATCAACCAACCAGACCCCCCCAGAGCTCCTGGAGACTAAACCGCCAACCAAAGGTGGGGAAAATATCTCAGAGGATGTACACATATGTAGCAGAGTATGGCCTCATCAGGCATAAATGAGAGGAGAGGCCCTTGACCCTGTGAAGGCTCAATGTCCCTGTGTAGGGGAATGCCAGGGATGGGAGATGGGAGAGAGTGGGGGGTGGGGTGGGGTGGGAACACTGTCATAGAGGCAGGGAGAGGAGGAAATGGATAGGGGGATTCCAGAGGGGAAATGGGGAAAGAGGATAACGTTTGAAATGTAAGTAAACAAAATATCCAATAAAAAAAAGGAAATATGTAAGAATAGATGGTTCTTGTTGTGATCTTCTTCCACAGTTTAAAAAAAAAAGCCAATATCTATAGATATTATAGCTATTATATATTATCTATGAAAAAATACCAATAAAATCAGTAAAGTCTGTCCAATTTGGGGGACTGATTATAATAAAATATCATAATGTGGGTGGGTTATTTTCGATAGGAAACTTATGCCTTGTAGTTCTGGCGGCTAGGAAGTGATAAGACTTAGCAGAGACAGCTTGGGGCAGACATTGACACAAAGCTCCGATTGCTTTATAAGACGCATCTCATCGTGACACCACGTGGTGGTACAGGAGAAATGATCTCCTCGGGCCTTACAAGCTATTAACCCAAGCATGATGGTTCTACTCTCAATACCTGATCATTCCCCGAAGAACCCATCGCCTAATGCCGTCGTCCGTCACAGAGGGAGCTAAGCTCCGATATAAGACGTAAGGGGCCATTACATGCCTTCCGCAGCGGTGTTTCATGCAGCCCAGTAATTGGAGCCAATTTCCATGCTACCACCTGAATGTTCAAAGACGTTGGAAGCAGTAGGGGGGTGGACATTTTTCTCTCTCTCAAATCATCACTCTAACCCAGCTCTACGGAATGGATAAGCAGATGTGAATCTTTATTGATCAGCTTTCTTGGAAGATATGTTAGACAGAGATTAGAGTATAAAGCCTTTTCAAACTGATATCTGTATCTGTGCCTACCTATGTATCACCTATCTATCTACCAATCTAGCACCTATCTATCTATCTATTTATCTACCATCCTTTTCTTGATATGGCAGGAAGTTCTTTGCTTAATATATCCATACAATCATCATTTCGGACATTCAGTTGAGAGTTCTGGTATCCTATGATTTACACTCGCTTTGTAAGATTTTTGTACCTTAGAAAATTATACCAGTTAACCATTCTAAAATTTCAAGAAGTTTTAGGCCTGAGTAAAATTCAAAACAAAGAGTTGGGGGGTGGGGGTGGGGAAACAGTAGAAATTAGAGCTACCACAATCGGATTCTTACGAGTTCAAATTATGTGCTCTGGCACTCACCGGATGACTTTGGACAACCTCTTTAAATTCATTATGTCTAGCCGTTTCTATAAAAAGGGTAAGCAGGCCTTTTTCCATTAAGACATGAAAATTAAATATAATTGCTTATGTCTGAAACCTTGAAAATTGCCTGAAGTTTATCAAGTATCCAACAGACCATGATTTTTAGTCACTCTTAGCTGTCTGATCTAGAGTATAAATTTTCCCATGAAGTGCTTATACTGGAGAGCACAGTAGGTCCCGGCCACAGCACATCTAATACGGACTGTCGGAAAGACTCCAGGCGTGCGCCTGCTCACCTGAGGCTCTAAAACTCAGGCAGGCTCCAGAGCTGACGCTCTTCTTGTTGACAGTAGTCTCCCTGAGTGAAAGAGATCTCAGCTTTGACGATCAAGAGTCAATGAAAAAATATGCTCTCCTGGTGGGTATCTAATTGAATCTTGTCTGCTTGCAAAATACAATGATATGATTTATCATGAAATGACCTGAAAGGTGACTGATCGCAGAGGGATGACCACTGTTTATTCAGACTTCTGTTTGCAGAAGGTAATTAATCCCTCTCAGTGCTCCAGTTAGTTCCTTCTCAGTATCTGCTACTTGCATATAGGATTGATTTCCATAACCAAATAATGACCGCATTTTTGCCGAAGATCCGCTGGGCCTATACTCACTGGATAGACTTGTAAATAGAGTCATGTTACTTCATTGGCCACTGGTACCCATGCCTCTCTCTATATCAGTTAGTTTTACAGTAAGAGGTTTAGGAGAGAAAGCTCTGTTGTTTGAGGTTAATGGTGTACGTGTCCGTCTATCTATTCCAGGAAAGCATTTCTCTCCTTGTGTTGCCTGAAGCAGGGAGATGTGAGGCTTGCCTACATCTTAGACCCAATCTGTGCTGAGTCCCAGGCCACACTAGCTAACCTCAGATTTAGCATTTTCTCCAGGTTTGGATGGTCTGAAACTTAGGAAAGAGGACTGAAATATCCTTTCTCAAATACTGTTGAGTCCTCTGTCTGGCTGTATCCACTCAGCTCAATTTAGCAATGGCCACTGGCTTTATTAGGAATCCATTTTCTTCTCTTCCCAGGCCAGACGACTGTATCTTCTCTTTGCATATTTTTTCCTCTGTAAAAAATATTTACTCATGTATCTGTTTGTTTGTTTAGGTTTCTTTTCTCCCTAAGCTGACTTCATGAAACACAGGTGCCATTTGCTCCTCGAAGAGTCTGTTCTCATTGGTCTGACTACGACTCTTGTTAGAATCTCCTCACTTTTGACCATTTCTGTATCTTTAAGGACCTGGTCCTACACCTAGAATTTCTTGTTTCACTTTTATTTTCTTTGTTTGGAGACAATGTCTTGGTACATGGCTCAGGGTGGCCTTGGACTCACTAAGGAGCCCATTCTAGCTATAAACTTGCTGAAATTCTCCCGCCTCGGCTTCCTGAGTGCCAAGGTTACAGAATGTCTGTTGCGGTACACGCAACCAGTTGCGGAGGTCAGGTCAAGCCCCAACGATCCTGAACACGCTGTCACAGCTGACTCTTCCTGAAATTTTAGAGGATGTTGTCACCCACCACCAGAAGATATTCTGCCCAGCAATGTGATTTTAGAGTTTTTGTTGTCTCACAAGACCACATTGACAAAATGTTGCTGTGACTTAACCATTAAGGAATCAAACAGCTCTTGGAGGAAGTCGGAGACTTACATACTTCTGGTGCTCTGAATTCAAGTGTTGAACGGGTCTCATATTTAGAGCATAGATGTAAAGATTTTGCACATTCCTGGCTGGCTGTGAGCCTTCCACACAGTACACTAGTTGGCTCGCTTCTTTGGCTTCTACTAGACGGTCCTTTGCCAAATTCTTCTGGAATTTGTTTAAAGGCATCAAATGCGTTTTGCACCCCAAAAGAGTATTTGATTTTCTTGTCCAAGGAATGTGTGTTGATTACAGTATGACTACCAGTGTTGTGGGGTGCTACAGATGTAGTGGAGTTTAGTGGCAGCTCTGAATTTGAAACTGAGGTGCGATACGTAGGTGCTTATCTTGCTAGAGTGTGGTACCTATTGCTTTTCTATGTACCTACTGCCAACTGAACAGTTTGGATCCTGGGTTTTTTTTTCCAATGTACAATGTCTTATCTTTTCTAATTTCACATCATGAGCAGCCCTGTGGCTATTCTAAGGCAATTGCAGATGAGGAGGTCAGCCAAGAACGTTTTCGTTCGTTAGCTGAGAGGTTTGTTTTTGTCTGTCCTACAGCTGACTAAGTAGAATGACTCAGGACTGTTGCATGTATGTACCTGTCAGGTCTCCCTGACTGCTGCCTCCGCCCCATTAAAGGCCCCCACTTGGATGAGCTAAGTGAGGAATGCATGATGACTGAGTAAGAGTCCTCTGGCCAGAGGAACTTCATCACATGTCACAAAGATAAAAGGGACAACTCCTCGCACAGCATCGCCCTGGACACACAGTCAGGGGCACTCATTAGCAGAGATGGACCGCCAGCAGAAATGCCTTCCTTGAGTTCTGCAGCTCATTCCAGATGTAACCACCCCTAAGCGGATGTCATAGGAAAAGGGGTCATTCCTCATGGCTAAGGCTGAATTCCTATAACGTTCTGATTTCCTTTCCTTTTGCTTCTTTCACAGAGAAATTCCATCAATCACTCAACTCTCTCCTCCATCACTCACACCCCTGACCAGCATCTTCCTATCTTAAGGGGGGAAAAAAAGTCAGAAGCAAAAACTGTTTCTCATATCCCCGATCTCCCATAATTCCCCTCTGCCCTCACCTTTTTGGAGACAGTGGAGAACAGTGGTTGGAGAATGGGCCCTCACAGCTAGCTGCAGTGTCTGGCCTCAAGTTATACACCAGACGGCTGTGTGACAATGCTACTTAACCAATAAAAAGGGGATGATGACCTCATCCGAGCACAGCTAAGAGCCTAGTGTTAGGTCATGTGTGTCAAGGACCCAGAACAAACAACTCCAGGTTTTAAATATCCCAGCGCCCAGCTGGACAGAGTTCTCTATAAATGGTGTATCATCTGCAGGCCTTTAGCCCTCATCCTGTGTGTCTGGCTCTGTGCATGGGCTTCCGAGTTGACAGAAGCTGTTGGAACCGTCCTTGTCCTCATCCTGACTCTGGCATTCACTCTTCTGTTTCCATTGGCCCTTCTCCCCAAATGTGTCAATGGAAGGTTCTGTGGCAAGCCCACTAGTGGCATTCTAGGTAAAACCAATCAATTTATTTATTTCAATGCTTTTTTGTTTTAAACAGGGGACAGGAGTGTTTAGCAGTGCTACAGTTTGATTTGGACTATCCCCCAAAGTCCTATGTGTTAGAGACTCAGTTCCAAGGTTGGGGAGGCAGTAGAACTTCAAAAAGGTAGGGCTTTGGGGTTGAGTGTTAGGTCCCTGGAAATGTGAACTTAGAAACTGAGATCCAGCCTCTCGCTCTTCCTCTGTTGTTCTTGGTCATGAGATGAACACTTTGCCGCCCACCCCCACCCCACATGCTCTCCACCAGATGTGCTGCCTAGCAACAGGCCCAGTTCATCACGGAACGGGATCCTTAAAAGAAGGCAAAAGAGCCTTTCCCTTTCTAAGTCACCAGCACCTGGCATGTGTTACATTGATGGGCAGCTGACGCACACAGGCAGTGGCGTCCATGACGTCTCATAGCTGCCCTCTTTCTCTTTTCGAAGCTTCCGTCCCTTAGACTTTCCTGATTCGCACACTCCATATTCATTATGCTTATCCCCCACTTCTCCGAACATTCTGTCTCAGGCTCCTCTGAGGACTACACTTCCTCTGAGGGCCTTCTAAATATATCTGCAACACAAAACTAAACTCAGACATGGGGAGAAAAAGAAAATTCCTTTGTGTTGATTAGAATTAATCTGATTCTCTCTTCCTAAGCTCATACCTACTGTGTAGCAAGGAAACAAAATAGCTAAATGTTTGGTCTAGTGTAAAGTGGGGGCTTAGTAATTTACAAACACCTAGTGGAAGGGGTCAGCTGCTCCTGAATACGAAGGAAAGGGGTCAAGGAATGTACCTGCTCCCTCCCAAGGAGACTGCAATTGGCTCGACCGAACACTCCAAAGTTCTTTTGTTCATCCCAGCTGTTTAGCCTTAGGGTTTGGGATCTGGCATTAATGACAGGGACTCAATTCTTTGCCATGCCACCTTTCTAACAAGGTAGAAATGGCTAGTTAAGGTATATATACATGTCCCCTCCAGTTAACTTATATCCCTGACTATCCTTAAATGATTCCAATCATACCATATCCTTCAGGTCAACCTGGATCCACAGCCATCTACTCATTTTAAAGTGACAGCAAGAGGAGAAAGTGGGACACAAAGTTTGTGCCTGTGCACACGAACATTACACACACCTTACTAAACGCTACCGTAGTAGCAATGGCAATAGTGACATCTTTTTGTTTTTGAAACAGGACCTTATGTAGCCCAGGCTGACTTCAGTTTTTCTAAGTAGCAAAGGATGACCCCAAACTTGTGCTTGTCCTATCTCCACCACTCCAGTACTAGGATTACAGACATGGAGCTAATGCCTGGCTTATGGTGTGCTGGTGAGCAAGTCCAGGGCTCCATGCTTACTTCTTAAAGTACGCTGGCACCTGAGCTGTAACCCCAGTCCTGATCTCCACTCTTCTCAAACAAGTCACGTGGGAGTGAAAGGAAAGTTCAGTGTGGAGAGTAACAATCAGGAGGACATCCAGAGTAGAAGGGATCGGCAGACTGGAAGGGAGATTGTAAAATTTGTCACCCACTCAAAATAGATACGTATGACATCGTTCTATACTGAGAGAACAGCCGGCTTTAGCATCAGGTCAAAGTGGGATCTCACTAATGGGAAATACAGTTCTTGCTTCAGCTCAAGGCCGGGGTTTGAACAAGTCTGTTGTCATTTGTCATCCTGTCACAGAGAGGTCAATGAGTTACTGCATTTCTTCTTATCTACAACAGCATAGACTCCGCTGGCATCATTAGAGAGTACTGAAGTGTCACACTACCCTGTATTCACAGATCAGCCTGTAGTCACCTCCTTAATTATTTCAGAAACACCTAACAGCTAGCATGAAGCCTGGCGGAGGAAGGAAGCACTCACAGCCCATGAATGAATGATCGCGTTCTCCTTTCACTGAGGACGATAAGGCGGCTCATTCTTCCATTCCCAAATATTCCACAAAGAAAAAGATGTTGGCATCTTCAATTGCACTCTGAATAGAGAACAAGTAGGAAAGAAGTCATAGGAAAAAAGGGGGGAGCAGTAAGCAGCTGCAGCTATGTAAACACAGGACATTAGGGATAGAAGCAGCTAAATCACACATTCTGCAAAACGGCAACCGTGAAGACAAACGCCAGCAAGGGCATCGAAACTTCCTGGCTAACTGCGCATTTCCCCTTAATTCTTCTATCATAGTTCAGCATCTAATTAACAATGCTAATCAAGGCATGTCTAGTACGTGGTCCACAGACAAAAACACTTATGTAAGAGGTTATTTTGAATTCAAACGTCCAGTTTCCCTTCAGAGAAGCAGCCTTCCTGGTGTTCAATGGCATACTCTCACACACGCTGTTGGCCCCCGCATTGAGATACAGTGGTGGTGTAATTTTCTAAGAATAGCAATGGTCACTACAAGTTCTTAGCAGTTCCCAACCTTTTTAGACTTTTAATCTTTGGAAATTCTTGGAAACAACACAATATGCAAATTTAATACATCTGGAAGGTATATTAAGGTTAGCCAAGTACAATTTTCATTAATTTTAAAATACCAAGAACTAGGGCATCCACGTACCCTATGAAAAGAGTATCCTATAGTTTTCCACACCAATATCAGATGGGATATCTTAGAACACATTTATTCATATTTTATTATTGATATCTGGCCCTCCTGCACCATTGTTAGCCACTAGACAACCCCAGCACAAGACAAACATACACAAAAGCCATGGTTACCAGATCCAGATTCGCATAAGCTTTACTCTGACCTGATAAATGCTTTACATTAGTGTCTGCTAGCCGGCTTTTCATTATTAGAATAAGTGACTGAGATAACCAACCTACAAAAAGAAGCTCATTTTAGCTCAGCCCTTCAGCAGCTCTGGGCCATGCTCAATTGGCCTGTGGGTTTGGGGCTCACTGAGTGGTGGTACAGGATGGGGGAGCACCAGGCAAAACAGAATATGTGGACAACAATGAGAAAGAGAACCAGAAGGACACCACGCTCCATAATCCCACGTGGCATGCCCCAGTGACCTAAAGACCTCCTCCAAGGCCTGGTCTCTTAACCTTTCCACTACCTTCCCAAAATGCCTAAGTGGGACTAGGGGTGGGGTGTCAGTCTAGATCTAAACTATAACAATAAGATTCATTTAAAGTTATGTGTTAGAGACGGGATTTTTTTTCCTAGCATAAAGACAGATACATTGTATCACACATCTATTACAATTCTTTTTAAAAGCAAAACAAAAACAAATAGCTTTATTGAGCTGGGTGTGGTGGCACAGGCTTTAATCGCACTAGCAGGGAGGGAGGGCAGACTGGGCTACACAGCAAGTCCTAGGCCAGTCAGAGCTACATGGTGAGACCCCGTTTCAAAACAAAACCCAAATAGCTTTACTGCCATATAGTATATGGTATAGAGTGTATAGTATGCATTTAAATAGACACCTCAGAGGCCTCTGTTATATGCCCAGGGCTATACAGCTATCCTCACAATCTAATCTTGCGATATTTTCTCCCCTGTAAGAAGGAAGTCCATCGCTAATGACAGCTGGTTCCACTTCCTCCGAGCCTCGCTTCCCACCCTCACCAGCTCTTTGCAGTTACTTAATCTTTTTTTTTTTTGTGCCTACAGATTTTCCTACTCTTAATATTTCATACGAGTGGAACAATACAACAAAGTGATAAAAAATGTCTCTTTCACCTCCCTTAACATCTTCAAGCTTCAGAATACTATAGTATATATCAATACTTTATTGCCAAGTACAATTCTATAATATGGATTTACAATACTGTTTACCCACCACTTTCATTTATTATATTCAGTTATCATCGGTGCATAAGCAATTGGAGCTGGGTCTACATTGAGGTTATAAGGAACAGTGCTACTGTGAACTCGACTTTACCTGCAGAGCCCAAGGATTCTTATACATTCTGGATACAAGTCCCTTATCAGTTACATGAGTTGTGACTATTTTCTCCCACTATTTGGGCTTTTCGTTGGCTTTCTTGATGATATAATTTGCAATAGCTTGTGACTTTTATCTCACATTTAACATCTAGCTTTTAATGTATCTTATGCTTAGGAAACTCCTTCTAAGGTGGACTGAGTTATGACTAATGCTGAGGATATGGTTTAAATATGGTTTCTACTGCCCAAGGATTCAAGTGTTTAAAAACTTGGTCTTTGGGTGGCACTGTTGGTAGGTACTGGAAACTAAGAAGTTGGGCCTAGCCAGAGGCTCTCAGGTCTTCACAGATGTTACACATATTATATGTGTGTGCTATGCTATGTTCCCCTCCACAGTCTTCACCAGAAATCAAACTGAGGCAATGCAATCTTGGAATCTGAACTTCCCAAATTATAAACTAAATAAATCTCAAATCTCCTTTTCTTTAGAAGTCATCTAATTATGAAAAGATAACTCATACACTCATAGATTAAAAACTTGGGCTATTTTAAAAACAATTTACAAGATTGTAACTGTGAGGAAAACATCTAAAATGACTGACACATGCTACCAGCCATCTCTCAATTATCCGTGGAAATGAGAGCGAGAACTCATACTACAGAAATCCACAGGAAAAATGGTCCTCTCTATTTATCTATTTTAAATTTATTTTGAAAAATTATGTGTACTTGTGTGCCTCTGCTTGGACGTGCACATGAGTACAGGCACCTATCAAGGCCAGAAGACAGCATCAGATCCCTTTGAGCTGGAGTTACTGGCACTTGTGAGCCACTCAACATGGTTGCTGGGAACTAGACTCCAGTCCTCTGCAAAAGCATCTCACTGGACCCAAATGCATCCCATCTCTACCCCCCCCCCCCAACAGGGTTTCTCTGTGTAGCCCTGGATGTCCTGGAACTCACTTTATAGACCAGGCTGGCCTTGAACTCAGAGATCCGCTCACCTCTGCCTCCTAAGTGCAGGGATTAAAGGCAGGTGCCGCCATTTCGGGGCTGTTGTTTTGTTAAATGTTTTTAAACACAGTTTTAACCTACCCAACTAGACCCTTGGAAGCAGCACATGTAAATGATTTTAGTTCTCCCTGGCCTGTAGCACGACTTGGTGGAGATTTCCATAAGTCTAGAGGCAGCTTTTTTAAAAACAAAGAAAAAAAAATGCAAGAAGCCCCAGCAATCACCAAGCTGGTCAGCAGGCTCTAAAATAGTGTAAGTAACGGGCTGGCTCTGTCTCCCACTGTACACCTCAGGAAAGCCAGGGGAAATGCCTTTCTATTTACACATAATATAGCTTTTGATTGCAACAGTGGAAAGTGGCATGACAAAATTAATTTTTTCCAACTGAGGAGCCAAGTAAGAAAAGAAAAAATAGATGTTAGTTTATACAACCTTATTATAACAAGATTGAAAAAGTCCTTCCTTCCTCCCATCCCCATGCTGGAAGATCCTTGAGTTATTCAACATGGGTTAATACCCACTATGTGCCAGAGATCAATCATTACTAGACTATGGATTTAATTTAAAGCCTGGTCAATCAATTAGAATTTGAATACCCTAGTTAAAACTCTGAAATCCAAAACACGTCCATATTTTCAGCTGTTTGAGAGCTCTCTAGTCTATGCAAATATTCCAAAGACCCTCAGAAAATGTTTGCATGTATACGTGTGTGTAGGTGTGTTTATAAGTATGTTTGCACACTTATGGGTGCACATGTGTACATGGGTATGAAAGAAACTTAAACTAGAACACTTCTAGTAGTAAGCATTCAGAAAAGGGACATTTGACTTTGTACTTCCCAGGATGCCTTGCTAGAGTCATCCAGTAAGGAGTACTCTCTTCCATTGCTCATGGGTATTGGTCAGACCTTAATCAACATATTTTGACCTTCATATAATTTGCTTGCTCTTGGGCATGCTTTCCTGGAGCAGTATAAACTGATGATGCTAGAAAGCTTGTACAAGCGTGGTGGCAAGGAAGACAGAAGCAGATGAACCCAGAGCTACATAGGAAGCAAAATCGAGATGACTGTCCTACGGGGAAAGAGTAAGCTTCAGGCTTATAAAAACCTTGTCTCAAAAAAAGGAGAACTCCTGAGAAATGTCACCCGAGGTTATCCCTTGGCGTCCATATGCAAACACATGCCCAAGCACTCCACCCCTAAAACTCTAGAGCTTAGGGTGGAACACAAATTTGATACAGTTACTGGCTTTAAAGAAAGTAACAGAAGCCACAATCACAAATAAGACAGTTTAGTAAAACAAACAAACGAACAAACATGAAGTGGAAAGGAAGGGAGACTCTGTTAAGGCATGCTGTTTGAACCACGGTCAGGACAAAGTGTGTCATGTATGCAAAAGTAAATGGCAAATTGTGGACATCAAATCCGTGGATTGTAAATGTAACCTGTATCTGTCTGATGTAACTGTCGTCTTGGAGGCTTACTTCTGAACAAGCTCTTTCTAGTTCTTTCTGAACTCTGGCTGGCTGGTTCAACTCAGCTGCTCTGGTTCAAACTCCTCTCCCAGCTGACTGATTGAATCTGGCTCCTCTCATCTTCTTACTGGATTGCTCTGCTTGGCCTCAAACTCTGGCAGTCTGTTCTAATCTCCTGGCTCCTTCTCATTCTCTGGCTCCAACTGCCTCTGCTGACCTGCACTGAACTCATGAACGAACTCAACCCCACTGCACTGCACTCACCGCACTGACTCCCAACTGGCTCACCCTCCGGCTGCCTGAACAGAACTGACTGACTTCGCTTTCCTGTGCTGCTCTCACCAGAGCTGGTCGCATCTTAACTCTGACTCATTCTTTCAAATCTGACTCTGATTCATCACTTTGCCCCTGAATTAGATGTCTTCCTTCTACAAACTAACTTTACCTTAAAGGGGTATACGACAGGCACATCAGGTATTCCAGCCTGAGGGAATAAAGGTGTGTTGTGTGTCTGCATTCCAACTGGATCACACAGACCTAGGTCTTTGGATGTGATCCCTTGCCAGAGAAGCCATGCTGCTGAATTAAAATCCCTCTACAGTGGGTTATTACTACTAAATGTGTATCTTATTAAAATGCCTATGAAATGTGCTCATGATTGCTCATATGCTCACATTCAACTATTTAACATGACGGTCTAGACATGATTGTATACTGCTCACAAAACACAAAAAGTCTTGGCATTACACAAGGACTAACAGCTGCTGATGAGATGAAACACACACTGCCTGGCTGCTGCTCTATTCCTCCAATTGTTGGTGGGAAATGAGGCGCCCATCTTCCATTCTGTTTCCTTCCCTCCCCCACACTCTCCAAGCCATATGGAACAAGTCTTACCACCCAAAAAAAAAATCCAAAGCAATAAGTTTAGGGGGAAAAAAACCCTGCCAGATTTTACAGAATCTTCTAATGCATAGCAACTAATAAATGACAAAGTAACACCCTGATCACAGAAATGACGTCTGAATGAATGATAAGACACAGTGCTAACAGTTATTCTGTGGATCATGACCATTAACTAGATGCTATCATCAAAGGTTTTCCTCCGAAGATCCAAGTTAGCATCTCCACATGTGTCTCTAGAGGAGATCTGCCAGATGTGCCCATTCCTTCTCTTGTTTTTAATTTGTTAACCACTGTGCCATTGTTGAGACCAGCAAGAAACATCACAGAGGGAGTGAAAAAGTCTTGCCTATCAATGGATTACAAATTGCCTATATTCTGAAATTGTCTAGATTCTCTCCCATTACTTTCAAGTATGGATGAAGTCCTTCAGGGGTTGGAATCATCCTTTCTGGTCTCTCCATGTGGGAAGCATGGAGATGCAACTCAGAACCACGAGTTAACGCTCCAAGATGTCTGCTCATTGGTAATGGGAGAAGTGTGCCAAGCAAGTAAGCTTCCTCTCCCCCAGCCCATCCCCTCCTCCTCTGGAGATATTACACATGGCCGAGCTGTGCACCTGCTCACCAAGCCAGTGTGGTATCCCACTCTCTGCTTCTTAGGGCTTCTTATTTCTCCTCTGCTCTCCTTCACTTTCCTGTTCTGGAATTTTCTCTCCCATAAAAGTGAACTTGGTCCCTCTCTCGGTCTTGAGGGAACTCGGGCAATTTTATCAACCAGGGACAAAAAGTAAAAACCCTTGGGTTAGGGATTGAGAGTCTCATCTTGCTATAACGGGCTCTGCTATTAACTAGCTATTTGATCTTGAGCAACTAACATTCTACGATTATTAATTGTAGAATTGCAAATCTTAACCAAGCAATTAACATTCTGTAAAAGGGACAGGAATTAGAGGGAGACAGACAGACTACATGACTACTTTAGGAATGAAATACCCCAAGCCTCAAGTAACCCAATATAAGTCAGTCATTGCGAACATCCTGAAACTGTTAAATCCTAATTTATTTGACCTCATTTCGAATCAGCATTATGCGCTATAACTACAACCATATCTTGGGCAAAATTCCCTTTGTCCTGAAACAGGACCCTATCTGTTCTTATCGGCAGCCAATGCGATTTGATATGTGACCACATCTTTGCCAACTTAATCAAATATTACAAATTTAATAAAAACTAGTCTAAGGAGTGACTTGAAAGCTGTAAGAAAAATCTATTCTGAGAGGATGCTATAAAAACCAGAGTATTTAAAGATTGCTAGTGTAGAGTGAAGGAAGCCATTTCCGAAATCATATGGAATGATTCCATTTACAGGAAACATTCATTATCTGTAGAGAAAGAAAGCAGATTGGTAGCTGCCTTGACTGGGAACTGGGGAGTGCGTACCAACAGGGCTTCTCTTGGCAGAGAGGAGATGGTCTAAAATTACATTGTGGCAATGGCTGCCCAGCTCTGTGAGCTCAAGAAGAGCCATAAATTATGTGTTTTAATGGTAAACAGCATATCTGAATTATGTCTTTAAAAAGCTGTTTTTAGTTGGTGGAGTTCAAAGCCAGCCTCATGTACAGAGTGAATTCCAGGACAGCCAGGGCTACATAGTGAGACCCAGTCTAGAAAAAAGAAAAAGTTAAAAAAAATAAAAAATAAAAAATAAAAGGAAAGCTTAAAAAATTGAAGTGTATATGTCTATGTATGTGTATGTATGTGTGTATATATGTATATGTATGTGTATGTGTGTATATATGTATATGTATGTATGTATATGTGTGTATATATGTATATGTATGAAAGCAAAAGCAGACTATTTGTGGGGAGGGAAGAGTTCTGTTGCAGGAGAACAAGAGAGGTTAATGAGGGATAAACATGAGCAAGGCACACGTATGAATGATGTACACGTATGAACACTGTCCTAAAAATATCCATTGTTTTACACCTTAGCTTTCAAATGTAGGGAAAATCATTTAAAAAATACTGGGGCCGTTTCATTGCAAGGCGTGAGCTGAACCAGAGAAACAAGCATTTTCCCCCAAGCAGCTTATTGCAGGAAGGATCGCTGATAAGTTACACGATTTTTAAAGACTCTGAAGAGAGACCTATACAGTATCTCACTGAGTTTCTGCTTGACACCAATTCTCCCAGGCAACAGTAGCTAGACTTTTGGGGGTCAGACTGCAGGG
Source organism: Rattus norvegicus (assembly GCF_021556685.1). Classification (NCBI taxonomy): domain Eukaryota; kingdom Metazoa; phylum Chordata; class Mammalia; order Rodentia; family Muridae; genus Rattus; species Rattus norvegicus. The sequence goes on from NC_141536.1 coordinate 108,151,761, forward strand.
GGAAATTTAAGAATTTATGCCCTGGCCAGAGTCTGATGCGAGCGGCTTTAAAGAGACAAATCTGGTAAGGCTCTCAAGTGAACAGCAGCCACCAGGTACAGAAGGGACCCGGGAGAAAGCAGGTCATTTTATTTAACTGAATTATTTCAGAAGCAACCATACAAGGCGCTGTCTCAAGGGCTCTACAGAAAGGAGACTGTGAAGATGGTACCTGGCTTCCCACTCCCCCTACAACATCAACAGCTATTCTAGTAAAGGAAATCGAGAGTGCATGACTACCACGGCAGTGGATAAACAGATGCATCTGATTAATTATCAGACTGAAGATGTTTTCATAGAAGGACTCAGATTTTCTTTGGGTCTCAAATATCTGGGGTTATCAATTGAATACACCGCTGTATCCTGGAAGACCAATCAAATGACTGTAACCCTCTATTATTAGGATATTATCCTTCCTTTATTTGAAATAAGAGACTGTGTTAGCATGGGTGACACAATTCAGGAGAGATTAAGGTGAAGCCCGTGTAGCACTTAAATGCCCAGACATATCCCTGGCTCCAAATCCAGAAGCAAGTTCTCTTTGAGACTACAGTTCAGAGCCAGCCCCTGAGCACTGGTCTCCAAGAATATCCAATGACACTGAAGAACTGCAGGTTGCCCAGATGCTGCTCAGAGGAAAGCTGTCCACTGTGTCATAGTCACGGTCTCTATGCATGTGATAAACACCATGATCAAAAGCAAACTGAGAGAAGAGGGTTTATTTCCGCTTATAGTTCCATATCACAGCCTGACGTTGAGAGAAGCCGGGGCAGGAACCTGGAGGCAGGAGGAGGCATTAGCATCCAGAAGCCACGGAGGGTGCTGCTATCTGGCTTGCTCTTTGTACCCTGCTTAGCTTGCTTTCTTATAGAACCCAGGACCACCTTCCCAGGGCTGGTGCTATTCACACTGAATTCTCTCTGTGCTTATAGGCCCCTCACATCAGCTATCAATCATCAGTCGTGAAAATGCCTACAGATATGCACAGACCAATTTTATGGAGGAATTTTTCAGTTGAGAGCTGTCGCTTTTCTCAAATGACTCTAGCTATGTCAATCTGACAAAACCAAAACAAACAAAAACCCAACAACAAACCAGCTAGCACAATCGACCCCTTGTCAATCTGACAAACACCTTTCCCTTCTTGTTAATCCCCCAAGACTCATGTTAATATTAATACCACAATATAAAACATAACTAACTTTAAAAGACCCAGAGCCATGAAAAGTTCAGACTCTTTAAATCACCCAGTCTCTTTATTCAGTCTCTTTAAAATATCAAAAACTCTCTCTAAACTTCCAGTCTCTTAACTGTGTGTTCCTATAACACCAAGAGTAAGTTAAATATGTTCTTATTCAAGAGGAGATAACCAGAGAACAATCACAATCAAATCAAAGCAAACCGAAGTCCAGTAGTGTACAGGGCTCAGTGTCAGACCTCAAGACTTTACTTACCATCTCTGGGCTTCTCCAAAGGGGTCTGTTTCTCAGGCTCTGCCATTGTTAGTACCCTACAGCTTGCCTTCTAGGTACAGACTAGCTACCTTCTACGCCTGCCGCTGTCCTTGGTGGTCATCCCATGGTACCCTCACCTCCAAAATGCTGGGGTCTCTGCTGCAACTGGACTACACTTTCACCAGCAGCTTCTCCTGGGCTCTCTTCGAGAACTCTAACCCGACCCCCAACTTCTCTCCATGATTCCTTTAATCCTGGGCCTTCTAGGGCTACTGACACTGTGGCTCAGTGGCACCTCCTGACTGGCTACAACCCTATCACACAGTATTGCGCCTCAGCTGTTCTCCAGGACTTTCCAAATTAGCACCAGCTGGTGACTTAACACATTACCAAGTTCAGCTGCTACCATGAGATGCAGCCTTGGCCCTCTATGGACCACAGCTTCTGAGTGTTGACCCTGAGGAAAAAGTCCCAGGTTTATGATCCTCAATAATACTGGTCTCTTTTAAATCAAGGCAATTCTCAGTCCAAGTAACCAGTAACAATCGTCTCAGTAAAGCGAAGGTGTCTCGGTGATGCTGCTTTCTTGGCTCCAGCTAACCACACATGACGTAATTCAAAATGTCGACCAGCTTCTGTAGACTCTAGGACCTAGAATCTTCAAGGGGCTCTCAAACTTCCCTCTGAAAGTTCATAAGCCAGGCCTCTATTTTCTGCACTGCTCTCAACATTCTTGTCTTCCCAGCTCCTACACAACAGACCACTGAGCTCCCAATAGTCCACAGATTTTTCTAGCCCAAAGTTCCAATGTCCATTCACTGATCTCACAAAAGAACATGGTCAGTCAGGTCTGTCAATTTCTGTCTTGGTTAGAGTTTCTAGTGGTTGCACAGAACATGACCAAAAGCAAGCTAGGGAGGAAAACATTTATTTAAACCCACAGTTCCGCATCACCATCCATCACTGAGGGGAGTCAGAACAGGATTTTGAGCAGGGCAGGAACCTTGAGGCAGGAGCTGATGCAGAGGTCATGGAGGAGTTGCCTACTGGCTGCTTCCCAGGGCTTGCTCAGCCTGTTCTCTTATACAATCAAGGACAGCCTGCACGGGCTAGCACTACCTATGGTGAATCGGGGCCTCCCACATCAATCACCAGTCAAGAAAATGCCCCATAGACTTGCCTGTAGGCAGTCTTAGGGAGACTTTTCTGGTTTCAATTGAGATTCTCTCTCCTAAATGGCTCTAGTCTGTGTCAAGGTGGCAAGACTAGCCAGCACACACTGGCTTGGTGACAGTGTCTATAAGCACCCAGAAGAAGGGAAGGACATGAAAGTAAATAGAGTGAGCTGTCTGTCTGTCAGGCAGTAAGAGAGACTGGTACAGATGCAGATTGGAAACTATGACAAGGTAGGCAAGCCAGGTACAGAAGAAAGCCAGTTACAAAATAGGAAGAAAAGAAACTTGCTCCACAGTTTAACAAGTAGTAATTAGCTTATATACAGCTCTTCAAAGCAGGGGGAGCAGGAGAGGAGGGAGAGGGGGAGGGGGGGAGAGCCAGTGCACGCAGGAATGCCTAAGGACACTAGATGGGCACTCAGAAGCCTGCTAACTAAGCAATACAAAAGCCCAGGGGAGAAGGAGCTGTGACAGTGAGGGACTCTATAGTGACAAACTAAATCAGTCAGCTTCCTGCCCCGCACCATATCTGCTTACAACACAGAACACTGATGTTCCTACATACGACCTTGGATTAAGAAAAGATCAAACTAGGATAAATGTTTTCTGTTTTTAAATACCTTTAAAACTTTAAGTCGAAACACACGGGGTATAAACTATCAAATCCATAACTGTACCCCCATTTACGTGAAAAATTCAAACCACGATATCACAGCTACGTTTTATTTGACCAGAAAGATTTGTTTCCTGGTGAACTAGATGATTAGAAATTTCATCCCAGGAGGGGACAAGAGGATGACAGGAAGGTAGAGACAGCGATTCAGTGAGGTCAACCCAAGGAGAACAAAACCAGAAGTCATTCAGCTGCATGGAAGAATGGAGAAAAGGGGGAGCAGGGGAGGAGGGGAGGGAGGAGGGCAGAGGAGGGAGATCATCCTTAGCAAACTAACTTCTCCAATCTGAATCTGAGGAGACTTTGATAAAGAGCCTGAGCTGAGACAGAAACTGAAATAGAAAGAGTACTTCACACTCTGAAAATAAAGCATCACAACAGAGCCAGGGACCCTGTGAGGGCCCATGACTTTGACAGCCATGGGCTTTCACAAGATTTTGAGTTCCTCTTATGGAATGAGCCTAAAATACAAGAAAGCAGTTGGCTATTCCCACCCCCAACAGTAGACAGACCCGTCTTGCCTGGCAGGCTACCCTTGACCCCTTAACAATGAACAGGCACAGCTTGCCTAGGAGGTTGGTATTGTAGTTCACAGGGTTCAAGCTGGGTAAGATTGTGATGACTTTTCTGCCCAAGAAGTGTTCACAGCATCTTCTGTCACCACAAAAGCTGCTCAGGGACTGGGAGCTCACAGCTCAGCTGCAGCTTTATTTCTCTACACATTGCAAGCAAACTGTACTGTCTTCTGCAGTAGGGTATTAGCATCTAGTTCTGGGAGAAACCAAAATGAGAGAGCTTATGTTGTTTTTATTTGGGAGAGGGAGCTTTGCTCATTACTGCTGTACCGCTGAATGGATATGATGTCAAACTGACCTCTGAATATTTATATCAGTTTATAGTGACTTGGTTGGAGAAGCTTCCATTTCAAGTGAGTGATGGCTAATGACAAGACTCAATGACTGGTCAAAGTCCTGGAAAAAGGTGACCATTGAGTGTTCAGCCCTGAGTCGGACAACTGTGAAATGCTGTCTCCTGGTTATGACATGGTTGTTGCCCTGTCGTCTCACAGCAGAGCTTAGCTACACAAATGCGGGCTAATCAGCAATCCACCGATGGGGGAAGGCCTCATAAGACAACTCTCAGGAGCTTCTGGTACAGGGTTATAGGGGACATATTCCATATGTAGCTACTGGTACAATGTCCAGTTCAAGTATATAACCCCCCAACCCCATGCTCCTCCAGGCAACCCCCAATTAAATGTATTGGGTCACAAACAAAACGTAGGAGGTAGACTTGGGGAAAAAAGAGATTTGGTAGGAGAGGAAAAGGGACAGGATAACGTGTGTGTGTGTGTGTGTGTGTGTGTGTGTGTGTGTGTGTGTGTGTGTTGTGTGCACATGCAAGTGTGCATGAGATTATGAAAAAATACATTTTAAAAACATATTTGCTCAGGAAGGAACTACTATGCTTATGGGTACCTAAGAGAAAGTACTTTCCCACCTTTGACCACTATGTCTCTTACTAGACACCAGCAGCTGCTTTCGATAAGCTCAGAAGAGTCCAATGGTAGGATCCTACATTTCTCAGCTCTTGACAAAGACACACAAACCAGAAAATCTTTGTCCTTTCCACTCTGAACTTTTTGTGATTGACACGTGTGACTCTATTGTCTGCTCTTCTCCTAGTATTCACAGGTACTTGATATCAGTCACTACACTCCCTACCCTCATAGCCAAGTCCTGGGGCAGATTTGTGTGACAAGTTTCGAGTCACTTGGACGCAACTGTGATTTTGGTACAGGCTTCTACACATCATATGCCCACAGGTCCTCCCAGAGGTCCAGTCTTTAAAACGCTGTCGGCTGGCCCCAGGCTTCACCAAAATAAAAAGCAGTGAAGGTGTAACGTTTGTCACTATTGGTCTGACTCTTTATCCAGAATACTATCATTTACATCTGTACTCAGAATTATTTAGTGCTTCTTGTAGGTCGTAAGTATATGGTTACCTCGGCCTATTTTATCAATATAGTTATACCTGCCAATGGAGAATCCACAATGTTTGATGCCTGAACTGGATCATTTACTTTTCCAAAAGTACTTTTATCTGCTATATTAGAATAAGCTGAGAGAGATGTTAAAGGCTCTTTGCTTTATATTTTCAGCCTTTGCCAAGGTCTTATCTAATGGTAAGACATATTTATATCTTGGAAGGACTCCCCCACCCCACTTCTGATACAAATAATTGAATCCTCCACTTCAAAGGCAGTGTGCAAATCACTCACTGATGATGACATGTATAGAAACACAAGTGTCTAGGGACAGACTAAGAGAGGCATGGCTGCCGGGATGCCAAGTTGTGGGGTCTTTGGGAAGTATGGGAGGTCGGGTTAGGCATATACATAGCAAATAGTATATGTAGTCCTATTATAAAACACCCAGCTATGAGTCACTGTGCTACTGCTGCTGTGAATTTGTTGTTGATTTTACTGGTGCAGATAAAAATTATTTTCATCTGTAAATGCATTTTCATTTTTCAAGAAACCCCTTGGGTACCAATCAACATGTTTAACATGCACATGGCTTACAGAAAATTCCAAATTTTCTTCTTCCAGGAGGTTAACTAGAAACATGTAGACCACACAAAATACTTGCTCACAATTTTCATATACCATAGGGGACATTAAAACTAGAAGATACATTGTTTCTGAAGAAGGAGAGGATACACTCTAAAAGGTTTTAGCTTTGGGTATAGAGGAGACTCAAGCAAATGGGAAAGTGGCTGGTGGGTGACAGGAAGCCTGCTACTGTTAAAGGAAGAAACAAGTTAAAGGGATTAATGACCATTATAGGATTGGACCAGAGCCAAAGATATCAGAACTTTATCACCGTAGTAACTCAAAGTATTTTTAAGACTTAAATTTCAGATATCAAACTGTAAAACAATTAAGAATGCACAGGAAGCAAAATGTCTGTAAGTTCAGTACACAGGACTACATCGAACTGCAAACTTCAAAGCGCAGAACGGGAGCTCCAACGTGCAAGACTCACGTCTCAGAATGGATTAAAGTCCAAAGCAGGCAAGCAACTCAAACAAGTCAACAGCAAGACACGACTGCTTTTAAGATGCACAGGGGACCTGGCCTCAAGAGATGTTTACTGAGGAACGTAAGACCAGTTAAGAGATAGATGGAAAGACGTGAAACACCATCGGAGAATGTAAATGAACTCGCATCGAGCTCTTATTTCGCAGCGCTGCAGTGGCTAGTATGAAAAGGGAAGACGTTTGAAAAAGATACACGACCCCGCCAATCATCTTCTGCTTCCTGAGTGAGCTCTGCTTGTTCCTGTCTCTCACAGCAGCTGCCTGTCCATCATTTAGCTGATCAAAACTTACCGGCGTATATTCATATACTTCAATGACGCCAAGAGTGGTCTACGGTAAAGCCCCCAAAGGAATAAAAGCCAATTTTAGTCCAGAAATAAATACCTGGAAATTATACAATGTTGTTGAGAGAATACGTTTTACTTTTGAAGCTGAAAGGTTGGCTGGGGGCTAGCTCAGTGGTAGAGCACTTGCCCAGTTTCTTTCCTCAGCACCTCAGAAATACATGGAAATAAAAACTGAACTTGTTAAAAGTGAAAAGATGATAAATTATATCATCAGTGTAGGGTCATCTCCTCCATCAGACAAGGGTTTCTTTGTAGTTCTTGCTGCTATTTAAGGAGGGGGAGGGGAAGGAAGGAGGCAGCAAACCAGCATGGAACGTTTGTAATGAAACTCACTATTGTGACAATAAATGTTACTAAAGCGCAGAGAAAGTCTTCAGATAATCTTACAAGAACCAAATAAGCAGAGGGACAGATTAAGTCCTTGGCATTTGATTTAGGAAGGATTTTGAGAATCATCCAGGAGGAGGCTGGACTCTTCAGTAATTGGGCAAGACAACAGCTTACTGCAAACGTTTTCCTATTGGCTTACTAAGATATAACTCCCAGAGTACCAAACATATTTCTGATACTCTTCTAATTTGCTAATATATTGTGGACAACTCTCCTCGCTAGAATACATTTGTCTATTTATTCTTATTAGCCGCTACAAGGTATTCCACTGCACAATTACAAGACAATGTATTTAAAATACTGGAAAAATGAAAATAGAGGGTGGTAGGATGGCTCAGCAGGTAAAGGTTGATTCGAAGGAGTCGCGTGATGGAAGGAGAGAAATCGACTCCCACACGCTGTCCACTGACTCCCCACCATAATATCACAGCACAAGCAAAAGCATGTACACATATATGTGCGCGCGCATACACACACACACACACACACACTAAAAACAATTAATTTTAGAAACTTAAACGTAAGTTTTCCAAGAAAGTATTTAAATTTATATTTATTTTTCTCACCTGACAAATATGGTGTTCCATATAAAGAAAAGCTTAAAGGAAATCATACTGCTTTCCTCATCTTCCTTTAGAAGCGCCATAACACTTGGAAGAATTAAATAAAGTAGAACTCTTCCTGAAAATGCACTGTATTCCCGTATCGCTTGTATTCCAGATCTAACTTTTAGAACTCGAAGTAACTAGGAGTATCCAAACAACAGATACATCTTAAGGCCCAGAATCTAAAGATCGGTAGTGAAAACAATGTCATTCCTTGCACACAGGAGGCTCTGGGAATGAATGGCGTTTGGATTCCCACACCATGATAATTAATGGACACCAGCTGTGGCACACTGCATAATAAAAACAGAGACGGATGGCACTGCACACACACCACGTGCACAGCTTGGTTCTCATCAGCACACGGAGGACACACAGTTACTGAAGATGGTTGTACAATGGGTAAGAGTTGGTCCTGGAGGCAGACCTCCTGGGGTCCAGCCTTGGCTCAGCTACCTATGGCCTTGAGCAAACCACTGAAGTCTCTTTTTTCCCTTTGATATGTCTCACAAAGTTGCCATGGGAATGAAAAGAAATGATGAATATATGGCGTTAAAGATAGTGTCTACTCCTTCATTACCATTCAAAAAATATCACAGGGACTATTAGTACTAGTATTACTGAACAATTATTACACAAATAAAGGGTTACTATTAGGAATATATACTTATATGATGTGTCAAATATCCTTATGTATACAATCTTGTAGAAATAAGGAACGTGCCAGTTTTCGACAGCTTAAATTTAGAAATCAATTCAAATCACTCAGAAGAAAAATAAGAAAGAAAATGACATTTTCTGCTCAGACTAAAGAATTAATACAACAAAATTATTCCTCAGACACACAGCCCAAACAGGTAAATATTTAAACAATTTCCTTTATTTGAACACCCAGTGGAGCCAAGAACACAAAGCATACAATGAATAAAACCTCATAAGCAGGTTGACTTAAGGCCTTTTAATATAAAAATTCATAACTGCTTCCATCTTTAAGCCTACACAGACTTAGTCATGATACTGATTTTAAAAGTGTTCTTTAGATTTACTTTTACTTTACGTGTCTTGCCTACATGCATGTGTAGGCACCACTCCTGGTTGCCCATGGAGGTCTGAAGAGGCAATTACTTGTCCTGCAGCTGGAGTTACCGATGGTTGTGAGCCACTGTGTGGGAGCTGGGAGCTCAATCCAGGTCCCCTGCAAGAGCAGCGTGGGCTCTAACCGCGGGCCGTCTCTCTAGTACCATGACAGATTTAGCGGGGTCATTCACTAAGAGCAGCATAAAAAGCCACCGAAGAGGCCACCACAGCAGTGTCAATAGGATGTAAGCTGTAGACCGACCTACATTTGGAAATATTTTTAAACCGTAAAGGTCAAGTCACATGTGGTGCTCTCTGGCTTACAAATTCCCGCAACTCGCCCTTCTCAGCTCTGCACCCGGGAGGCAAACACAGCGCCCTTCACACCGATTCTGGGCCAGCCATCAGAAGAGACGATTCAGTCTGGCAGGTGAGGTGACTTTGCTTTTCCTACACTGGTCTATATTTTTAACCCTTAGCATAAACTCAGCAGTAGAGCCCCTGCTCTTTTCAATCCACTAACTGCTTTTCAAAGGTGATACCGACGTTCCAGAAAGGGTGTAAAGCTCAGCGGCTCTCGCTCATTTCCCAGATACACCCAGAAGTACCTCCGCTGTGACGCACCTTCTACAGCATATCCATGTTTTCTGCCTACTCTTTTCCAAATTTTTCCAAGGATGTGGGTGCCTGGGTTCTTGTTTTCAATCCATATTAAATCAGGAATACTCCATTCCCTCCTGCCCCACCCCACCCCCCAAAATGTCAAGAGATACTCAAGAGATCTAAAGCCCAGGGGTCATTGGCTGGAGAGGATCTTGGAATGAGTAAGCCTCTACTCTTTATCTTAAAATCTATTTTAAATAGCTATAATGTAGGATAGACTAACACAAGCCACACAGAATAATGAGGGGGTCACATATAGGATTTAGAGATTAGAGCGCCCTCTGGTGGAAGGGGAGGGAGAGTCTTATCCAGACTTTTCCATAGGAAGACAGGCACTCTGGGGGCATCATGGAGCAAACTAGCCAGTTCAGAGGTCAGGGAAGAGGTGTTTGTTCAGAGTTGGGGGAACATGCCAGAAAAGGGAGAGAAAACAATTCTGGAATTGAAGTGCAAGAAGTAGGGGTAGGGGAGGGGATCCGGCAGAAAAAAATCATCTAAGCAAAACTTTGGGTGTACTTTTTGTTTGTTCTGAGAAGGATCTTGCTGTGTATTTCAGACTAGTACCCAACTCAGTCTCCTGGCTTCAGCTTCCTTCCTGAATTCTAGCATATACTACCATGTTGGGCTTCGTCTTAGTTAAGGATATATATATTTTTTTTTTCAGAGTATGGTACAGGCAGGAAAGTAAAAATACCAAGAAATTTACCAAGCTAAGACAAGTTAAGGAATTTATAACAAAGAACCTCGACTTTCCTAGGGAAGAGGGTGTATTAGTTCATCTTTTCAGACTAAGGGAACTAGGGAGAGATAGGTACTCCTCCACAGAAAAAGCTTAGAAAAATGGCCATGGTCAGATTAAAAACGTGGCAAGCATTTGTCTTCAAAAGACACTATCTTAGCCTGGTTGAGCTGCTACAGAAATACCAAAAGCTGGACGAGTTATAACAGAACATATGTACTCTGCACTTCCGAAGGCCGACAGGGCCGAGATCAGAGCACCAGCAGGGCGGTTCCTCCTGGAGGAAGACCGTCTTTGTTCTCAGAACATTTTCTCTCCCAAGTGCCCCTGAGTGTCTAGCATAAGGGCAGAGCTCTCAGTACCTAGTCACACACCCATGTTCCTACCGTCTGATACGGTAACACTAAACATTAAATTATGAACTAACTAGATAATTAAATCAATCATTAATTAAATAATTAACTTCTAACATAGGAACCATGGAGTAATACCAACATTCACAGCCTAATAGACAACATTAAGAAAGTGAAAATACGGGGCACATCATATATCTGAGAACACTCTAGCATCCAGAACATATAAAGAACTATTACGGCTCAAAAAAAAAAAAAAAAAAAGACTCTCCAATCCAAAAATAGGCAAGGGAGGAATTTAAGTAGCTATTTCTCCAGAGAGCGCAAGTGGCCAGTCAGCACACATAATAACCCTCATCATCATCACTGGGCAGCATCAGGGGTCAAAGCTAAGGAGATCTGCTCTTTCACTAGGATGCTCAAACACAGAATCATAAAGAGCCACCACATCAAATATGAGTGTGAGGATGTGAAAGCTGGAACTCCCATACATTGCTGGTGTGGTATCAAATGTACAGTGGTAGCAGCAGATGGCTTGCCAATGCTTCACACAGAGCCACCATCTCCCCCAGAAACCAACTGCATTCCTAGTACACACCCAAGAGGAACAAAAACACAAGCACAAAGGGGAAAAAAAAGGCCAGAGCAGAACTAAACTTTATCTAAGGGTGGGGAACCACTCAGTGGAAGAAAGAGCATTTACCTGGCATGTCCACAGCCCTGGGCGTGATCCTCAGTACCACAAAACCCCAAAACCAAACAACAAGAAACAACCCTGGACACAAACGTGCGTGGCAGCTTAATTCACAGTCACAAAAATATAAACAATGTCCATAAGCTGATAAATAGGGAGACAAAATGCAAGGCACACACAGAATCGAGTACTATACAGCCACAAGATAAATACCAACTTATTACACAGTATGAAAAAAATCTGTCCTGTGAAGGCTCATTTCCCCAATGTAGGGTAGCGCCAGGGCATTGAGGTAGGAGAGGGAGGGTGAGAGTGGGAGCATCCTCCTAGAAGCAGGGGGAGAGGGGAGAGGGTATAGGAGGGGGAAAAGAGGATAACATTTGAAATGTAAATACATAAAATATCCAAGAAAAATAAAATTAAAAAAAAAACCACCAAGGAACAATGCCAAATGGAAAAGGTCACATATGACATGATACTTGTACAACATGCCCTGGAATACAGGCAGGTTCATAACGACAGGATGTACATTCATGGGCTGGGAAATGAGAAGTGACTGCTAATAGATATGCTATTTCTTTAGGGAAGGGAAGAAAAACTTCTGAATTTACATTTTGTGAATATATTAAGATACAGAAATATTTATATTTCTGACTTTCACAGTTTACACAGGTAAACTTTTCTAGTGCCTTTAAAAAGTTTTTAGGCATCCATGAGTCCAAAGAACCTTCACTTTGTTCTAGAACTACCCAGAACAGAACCAAGACTTTCCCAAGCTTCTACAGTAAGTCACATAAATAAGACTGTGGGGGTTATGGCGAGCAGGGAGTGGGGAAAACAGAAGAGTCCGAACAATGAATAGCTAATAATGAGTGCAGGCTTATTCAAAACCTACAGTAAACACACACACACACACACACACACACACACACACACACACACACACACACACGAGCTAATTAGAAAATGGACAAAGCTCATGGACAGCTATCTCACCAACAAGGATACACAGCTGGCAGATGAAAGCATGAAAGGGAGACAGCACTAAGCATGAGGAATGCAAGTTAAAGCCACGGCCCAGGGTGGGGTGCAGCTCGGTGGGAGAACATTTGCCTCACGTGTGCAAGGCCCTGAGTTCAATCCTCAAAGGCACGAGATACTTTTGCATATCTATCAGATGGCTAAAACAAAACAAAAACAGTGATGACACAAAAGGCTGGCAAAGAGGTGAAGAAACTGGGGTAGTCACACTGCTGGTGGAAATGGACGAAGGTATAGACACTCCAGGAGGTTATTTGTTGGTTTCTTGTAAAGTTACTAAAAAAAAAAAAAAAATCTAGCCATTCCCATTAGACAGATAAAGTCTCATATTCACAAGATTCCTTTATACAGTTGCTCACAACAGCCTTAGAGACAACAGCTGAAAATCAGAAACAACCCAGCCTCCTTTGGGTAGGCAATACTTAAACCAATGGAAAACTTGCCAATAAAGAGAAATTAATTACTGACACACTCAACGGCCTGGATGAACTTTGAAGGAGGTTTCTGAGTAGAAAAAATTCCAACGGCCTATATATGGAAAGGCTCATTTATATACCATTTTTTAAAAGAAAAATGTTACAAAGGTTAGAAACAGATCAGTGGTAGTAAGTATCGGGGCTGGAAGGGCGAGGTGGGGGTGGTGTTGGTGAAAGGACCTTAGGAAGGACACATAGTAACAGAGATGCCCTGTATCTTCTATCTTGACTGTGTCAATGACAGTGTCTTGGCTGTAAGGACTACTATGGGTTTGTACAACTTTCCCATAAACTATGGCATAGAGGGAACTGGGTACAGGTATGTAGGGTTTTATACGATTCTTACAACCACGTACAAATCTAAAAATAGCTAAAGAAAAGCTTCTTTTTTTTTTTTTTTTTTTTTTCTCCCCGGAGCTGGGGACCGAACCCAGGGCCTTGCGCTTCCTAGGCAAGCGCTCTACCACTGAGCTAAATCCCCAGCCCGGGAAAACTTTTTTTAAATGTAATTTATTTCAGAAGCAGCTTTAGTGGAACGGGACGTGAAGGGAAGCGAGATTCCTGCCACCACGGTCCACAGGTGGTTTTCACAGTCATGGTATGAATGCAGAGAAGTAAGCTCATCGTCAGTCAGAGCCAGAGAAGCTCCTAAAGAGGGGGCCATCTCCCCACAACTCAAACTTTAAAAACGAAAATGAGATAATGTTTCTGTTGCACATCTTTGTAACTAACATTTTAAAAATTTCACATTATTAGCACTATTATTTTTTGGCCTAAATTTAAAATAAAAAAAAAAACTAGCAGCAACCAAATCCCTATTCCCTCAGGAGTCAAGCGCTTCCTCCTGCTGGACCTCTCCGCTCCAGTGAAATGAAAGCTGGGAATGGCCCCTGCTCCCCACACCTCTGTCTCCATCCTTCGCTCCTTTCATGGCCACTAAGTGACATTAGGAAACAGAACGGCAGGACATGGCAGGGCAGGGGGCAAGTAGGCCAGAACATAGCCCAGTGGCTCCGATCTCCTGCCTGTGCGTCGGCTCGGAAACGCCTTTCACTCTCACAGGACACACGGAAGAGAACGCCAACGGCTGCAAACAGACAAGGCAGTCTGCACGTAAAAAAATCAGCACCACTGTCTCCCTCTCAATAGAAAATCACACAAAAAGGGAACAGTGAGAAAAATCCTGGCGGACACTTGGGCTTCATGGGGCTTTTTGTGCAGAAGTGATGCCCAGTGACAAGCTGGGGTCTGGGCCATGCTAGCCAAGGACTATGATTCCGAGTGCCACAGTAGAGCCACGGGCCCTGCGATTATAGAACACGCATTAAAGTGCAGTATAAAATATTAAAAGTTCGGCTTCTTAAAAAGTCATTGGCATTTTAGTTGAGTAAAAATAACTTATTGACTCTTATTCTATAAAGACTCTTGTTAGAATGTGAAGTTGCTTTGATTTTTCTGCCCAGCATAGCATAATCGGAGGCCACATTACAAATGTCCTTGTGGTGCGTTCTCCACACAAAGACTTGAAGATGATCTAGGAGCAGACTCCTGAGGCCTTGAGCTGCTATTAAAAGCTGTTTAAGTGTAAATATTCATCTTATCGGTGAGGTCTCTGCCCCACCTGGTTAACGGTAAATGTGCAAACACATTAACTACACTAGCTATGGCAGCAGAAATGGTCTTAGATGCGCTGCAGCTAAAAACGTTAGAAGGCTCCAAACTGTGACTTTGGTTTAATAAGCAAAATTCCTGCCACCAAGTGTGCACAGCCTTCTCTGTCACAGGTCCAAGGTACCACACAGGAACAACTCGGAGTGAATCAAATTTTCCCAGATAGAAACCAGGAGGGCCTCTTGATCAGTAGGGCAGTTAGTGCAATGGAATTCACTACCAAGTAGACTTGTTGACTGACTCTTAGAAATAAATTCCAGCATAAGTCACTAAAAAGGAAGAAAATGATAGTTTATCTCACAAAATATAAATTGTAATATAGCAATAAAATATATGTTAAAAACTTCATATAAACACACACATTTATGTGTCTGACTGACTCTCTCTCTCTCTCTCTCTCACACACACACACACACACACACACACACACACACACACACACACACAAAGATTTTAAAAAATGATTTCCTCAGACACAGGTACTTAAATTTGGGTGGGAGCATATTCAAGCTGTGACGCTCATCTGAAATGTTTTCTTTTTATCCGAGAGTATTTAGCATGCAAACTTAACATGCAAACACATGATGCCCTGGGGTCCCCCTGCCAGTCACCACCCTGCTGGCATCTGTGCCTACATCCTGGAGGCCATCGCCTGCACGTGGTGTTCAGCCTCCATTTCCTGCACGATGCGGTCTTTACCCGAATTTCTGTTCTCTACTTCCCCACTACCTCCCTGCAGCCTTTTGGAACACACTTATCCTAGGGAAAGGTCCTGGGTTACTTCCTGGGGGTTCTACATGTTAATGGTGGGAATCATTCACAGTTCAGAGAGTCACTGTTTCTGTGTTTCCAACATCCAAAATACCCCACGGGCAGAGGCAGGCCGAGGTGACCTTTGACCTTGGCTTGGTTTTAATCAACTAATTTGATACAACCAGAAAAAAAAAAAGAGAGAGAGAGACCCTGGCCTTAAGAAGCCCAGTCTGCTCTAAAATCTTCATCTGTTTCTGTGTCAGGTAAGTGGTAGATTTTGATGTAATACGCTCCGTTTCACCCCAAATCCTACTCCCCTGTTGCTCATGTTCCCACGGAGCGAACACTGTCGGCTTTCACAGTGACCGGCACATCATTCAGCTCATTGTGTATCACTTTCATAAACGCAGCATGCGAGGGCTTCTACCCCTGTGCACCCCGTTATCAGAGATGCGCCACTGGTCCAGCGCCCTCTCATCATGCAGGGCGCATTCAAATGCTCAGCAGGTAGGAGGTAACTATTAAAGCGGCCCTTGCGGTCGATGGCGTCCCCATAACTAGGTGTCCACTACCATCTGAGGCCCCGGGGACAATTCTGAGTGGAGATCTATAGGGTGCCTAGAGCTGATTTTCCTAGACCTGGTTCACCAAGCACCATCAGGTGTGAACTCGAATCCCAAATCACTGGGGTTTCTTCTGCCTTTTTTGAGCTTCATGGGAAAATTTGCAAGTCCAACATGGGTAGAAGTTTCTGGATTTACGAACTGAGTTGGCAGTTGCTGAGGCATCGCCTTGACCTTTGTTCGTTTGTTCGTTTGTTTGTTTGTTTTTGGTCTATCCACCAACACTACTCAAGGAGCCTACATGAAGGTATATATTCTCAGACCCCTTTAAAAAAACCTTTGGTGTGTGGGGTGTTTGTTTTGTTATGAATTACTTTTAACATTTGTGTGCCATGTTGATTCTACATGGTGGAAATGGTCTCTTTCACAAGTACAGTTTTTGCTATGAAAAAATTTAGTCTTCTATAAAGTATACCTTATAAATTTTAAACAAAACATCATTTTTCAGATAAATCATAGTATTTAATCTCCCCAATGCATGATTTCCTCATGTCTGAGTAACGTTGTTGATGCCAATGCCACAGAGAGGGATCCATGCATCAGTCTCACGACTGTCTGCTACATGCACACATGGGACTTTTTTTTTTTTTTTTTTTTTTTAGTTTCAGATAGGTGTTTTATTTAGGATATTTTACTATCCCATTGTTAAGAATGACTTTTTTTTTTTTTTTTTTTATTAACTTGAGTATTTCTTATATACATTTCGAGTGTTATTCCCTTTCCCGGTTTCCGGGCAAACATCCCCCTCCCCCCTCCCCTTCCTTATGGGTGTTCCCCTCCCAACCCTCCCACCATTGCCGCCCTCCCCCCATAGACTAGTTCACTGGGGGTTCAGTATTAGCAGGACCCAGGGCTTCCCCTTCCACTGGTGCTCTTACTAGGATATTCATTGCTACCTATGGGGTCAGAGTCCAGGGTCAGTCCATGTATAGTCTTTAGGTAGTGGCTTAGTCCCTGGAAGCTCTGGTTGCTTGGCATTGTACACATGGGACTTTTGAAGCAATCATATTCCGTGAACCACCTATTCCTATGCCAATAGAGTACTTGACAGTGGAGAACACCCCAGATATGAGATCTGCACCCACTTCAGATCCGCTTCAGATTCAGATAGGAGAATTCTGCATCACTTGTCTCACTCTTGTGGTAGAGATCTATCCCTGCTTTTTTTCTAAAGGTCTCACAAAGGTCTCAGATGTCACCTTTTCAGGTCTGCCATTGGCCAGGTCTCCAGATGATGACTTGCAGCCTTTGCAGACCTCCTGGGGGAGGGAATGTCTTCCTAGAGAAAAACAGGTCTTCCAAGACATTTATCCATGTTAAAAAATGTTAAACCTAGTAAAAGTTTGCAGCCGGGGCTGGGGATTTAGCTCAGTGGTAGAGCACTTACCTAGGAAGCGCAAGGCCCTGGGTTCGGTCCCCAGCTCCGAAAAAAAGAACCAAAAAAAAAAAAAAAAAGTTTGCAGCCTACAACACTTCATACAGTGGAAACACATATACCATATATAGTTACAAGTGAGATAGAGTATTTGTTAGGATGGGAATCTACTTATAAAACAGTTAGCACTAATTCTTTATAAAGAGCCAGCAATCCAATGCTTCATTCTAGGAGATCTCCAAACCCTTTCCTCCACACTCGAATTCACCAGTGGCTACATGGGAAATGGGGCTCAATAGTTTCGGCTTTGCATTTAAGACATTGCACTCTTAATCATCAGCCCGTTTCTCTGCACAATGAGTGGTTTTACACAAGGCCATTCACTTTTAGTCTCAGTGTTCAGAGTCAAAGGAGTCCCTCAAAAAGTAGTAGGAGGACCTAGAAAACACTACGTTCTTTTGCTACACAATCCCAACTAAAATGTCTTTTTTTTTTTTCTAAGCTGGAATCACAGTGCTAACCCATCAAGATTTTCCTATATTGATCAGTCATCCTAGCTAGCTTTAATCAATAAAGTTAGGAAACAAATGAATTATTACTTAATCAATGTAGAACTAACTGTAAATTGTTCAAAATACTAGGGCATGAAGACAGAAAATTAAAGAAAAAAAGAAAATCATAGAACTGGGCCATTGTCCTCTCAGCCAATGAATACTGTGAATGCCTCTGTTCTTCCAAAGACTCAAAGATCACACTGGCCCTGAGAAGTCCAGGCCATAGCCTCGTCAAAGCGATGATCTGTCTCATGGGCACCTTCCACACGCTATCTGGGACATCTCTATTTCTTTGTTAATGGGGGAGTTCTTTCACATAAGAAATGTTTAAAATTCCCCCACGGGAGCACGATGCCTTCAGCAGAATGGCGACGGCTTTGGTACCATCCCTGGTACCAATGGCGGGTCTACATGGCAGATGTCAGTATATGGCACACTGTAAGGAATGGAGCACCAGGGTCCTTTCAGCTACAGGCTGAGACCCAGGCTATCTCAGTACATGTGGCTCTGGAGGAGGAAAGGAGATTCTTTGTCTTGAATGTATGAAATGCATGAATGCTCGCTTCTTCCACGGAATAGATTACTTTTTAAAAAATGCAGACAGGCTTTGAGGCTTTCCAAACATGGCTGGTCTGAGAAAGAGCCTTCCTGACTCACAGGCAGGGCTAGATAGGAAACGATCTTTGAGCCAGACCTCAATTGCAAATTCTAGAGTGGTGTCAGTTTTAATGGAAAACAAACAAACAGTTGCCAGCAAGAGAATCCTGGACTACTAAATGGTCGTAGTTCATTATGGCTGTTAAAGAAGGATTCATTTCTTAAGCCTTTATTTCTTCCCTAAAGTGCACATTCTCCTCTTAATTTAAGGAAGTGGGGTCTTGTAATAAAAACCACTCCATACAGGTGCTCAGAGGTGGGACGAATGCAGAAGGCTATCTCCTTATTTTAGATAGTGCTTTTCTTACAGCCCAGCATATCAAAGACACAAATGTGGTCGTTTCTATAGAAGCTTCCAGACTTCTCTCCCAAGGTCCCAAGATATTTCCTCTTTTTGATCCATTTCTTTAACAAGTTTCTTATAGGAAAGAATGGTCTGATTCCTCTCCCGTTCCCCATAAAACACATTCAAATTCAACTATTCTCTCTCCTTATGTGGAAGTAGGAGCATGTAAAAACACAAGTGTTGAGGTTCGGTCTTTTGCTATCAGAAAGCTAAATATTAGCCTCCAAGGCCTGGCTGCCCCCAGGGACAAGACATGCACAATGTGACCTTGCTCCTTAATTTAAAACTAAAGATGCCGACAGCTGATAGCTGGGCAGAAGAGGCATAGACCGGGTTCGGGATTCTCGGCCTTGGACTCTGAGGAGAACCAGGAGGAGGGGGGAGAGAAGGTGGAGAGAGCAGAAGATGCCACGGGGTAAGGATTTTCAAAACCTGGCCATGAGGGCTGGCCAATTGAAGTTAATAGCAGCCTAGATGGAACACAGCAAATTATAATTCAGGGTTATTGATAGAGAAGTAGACATAATAGCATAGAGGGGAGATATCTGCCCAGCTCTAATGCTGACTGAAGCGTATTTTGATAATAAAAGTTGTGTGTCTTTTGTCCAGGAACAGGATGATTAAAGGCCGGGTAAAAAAAACCCGGACTGAGATGAAATGATTTCTACAACACACGAGGCCTCACAGACAGGGGCAAGCACAAGAGACACTGAAAAAGCTCCGTGAACACTGCAGAGACTTCCTGGTCTCTTAAAGGTTTCTCTCAGCTGAGACGTCTAGAAAGGGACAGCATAGAACAGCCCACAGCTGCCACCAGAAATCTCCATTCAGCCTTCGCCTGTGCCCTCAGAAGCGCCAGACACATCTGCTTGTCTGGCGCAGTTCTGCACAGACAGACATCAAGGCCCAGTATTTTCACCCAGAAATCATCTCCTCTGTCCACTCTCATTTTCCCTAAAGACGTCTTTACACCAAGAATAAGAGACTAGAGCGTATCTGCATCAATGCACACATTTTAGATATTAACTCTTATTACCTATCATTCTATTAATGTTCATCTGAAAGAATAGCACCTACTTAGGCATAAGAGCTGACGTTTCTTCCATGCGGGCTACTGCCTGATGGAAATGTTAGCAGTTCACTACAGGTCTTACTGTTTGGGGGAAAAATCATTACAAAGAGATATATTTCTTTAGCATATTCTTAAATATATGGCAGAAATATCTGACTGTGTTAATGGTCAAAAGGTTATTTATTTGCTGGGCGTAGTGGCAACGGCCTTTAGTCTAACCACCTGGGAGGTAAGGGCAGGGAGATCTCTGTGAGTTTGAAGCCAGTTTAGTTTACAGAGTGCGTTCTAGGCCAGCCATAGCTGTACAGTGAGACCCTGTCTCAAACAAACAAACAAACAAGCAAGCAAACAACAAAACTACAAACAAACAAAGGAAAACCAAATTCTCTTATCTGAGATGCAATCGTATGATATAAGCTAGGCAGGCCTTCAACCCCGATCCTCCTGCCTCCAGTTCCCAAGTGCTGCGAATTCAAATTTTAAAAAGTTATAGAAAGAAACCATAAGAGACCATTTCAGATTTGTCGGATTGGTAAATTTAAAAAAAAGAAAATCCTCTATCAGCTATGTCAGAGCTTTACAATGCTGACAACCTCGGACTTGGTAATTCTACTTTAAAGAAATAATAAAATACACCAATGCTTATTTATTTATTTATTTATTTTTTTGGTTCTTTTTTTTTTTTTTCAGAGCTGGGGACCAAACCCAGGGCCTTGCGCTTCCTAGGTAAGCGCTCTAACCACTGAGCTAAATCCCCAGCCCCGCTTATTTATTTTAAATAGGAAAAACAACCCTCTCTTTCTTTTTCTCTTCCTGCCCCTACCATGTGAGTGTGTGTGTATTGTGTGTGAGTGTGTGTGTATTGTGTGTGAGTGTGTGTGTATTTTGTGTGAGTGTGAGTGTATTGTGTGTGAGTGTGTGCATGTGTGAGTGTGTGTATGTGTGTGTGGTGTGTGAGTGTGTGGTATGTGTATGTGTGTGAGTGTGTGTGTGAGTGTGTGTATGTGTGTGAGTGTGTGTGTGTGTGAGTGTGTGGTATGTGTATGTGTGTGAGTCTGTGTGTCTGTGTGTATGTGTGTGAGTGTGTGTATGTGTGTGTGTATGGTGTATGCGTGTGAGTGTGAGTGTGTGTATGTGTGTGTGTGGTGTGTGGTGTATGTGTGAGTGTGCCACACTCGTCTTTTACATGGGTACTGGGGATTCAAACTCAGGTTCCCCTGCTTATACAGCAAGCATTTTGCCTACTGAGCCATCTCCCAAGTCCTGAAAAAAAAAAAACACTATTTTTATAAAAAATAAAACTTGTGGCCTCACAGTAGTGATTTTTCAAAATAACTTGTGGTACGTCCATGCTGTGACTCATTTTCTCACTCAACAATTCTTAGTGAGCACTCACTGGGTGTATATAACACTAGTGATAATAATGGCAATGTTTAGTGAACAGTTGCTTTGTGTCACACTGCACACCGGAGCACTGCACGGAGCACTGCACGGGCGGCGTTTCTCACTTAGCTTTCACTGTGCTCTTGTGGAGGTCCTGGAAGACGTCCACTTTTAAACTGCAGGAGTGTCAGAGCTTGGGTGTGCTGACAGTTCTACCTCTGTGACTCGGTGTGCCCAGAGCCACCCTTGGCCACTAAGACACATCACAATTACTTCCTGGAAACAAGCGTCCCAAGAACCACGCTCCCATCCAATAGTCTCATCTAGGAAGAGAAAAGGAGCAGAGAGTTTGGACTCACTCTGTGCTAGAACAAAGCCTTCTGTATGATTCCACTCGCAGCCACACTTTTAGAAGCCTGCTGGTTTTTAAGTCCACGAGCAGGCGGATACTCACGATCGAAATCCAAGTAACC
The DNA here is from genome assembly GCF_021556685.1 of Rattus norvegicus. Classification (NCBI taxonomy): domain Eukaryota; kingdom Metazoa; phylum Chordata; class Mammalia; order Rodentia; family Muridae; genus Rattus; species Rattus norvegicus. The sequence goes on from NC_141536.1 coordinate 108,173,496, forward strand.
GAGGACCTCAAGTCTCCACGCTCAGAAAGCTCTCCATGGTGCTAGGTGCTATTTGCCACTTAGCACACTTTAGTATCGCCAACCTCAGTTTACTTGGGCTTTGCTAAAACAGAATGTTGGCCACAGATCCTAACAGCTCAGTGCTTGTTACGTCTCTAAGGCTTCTATTGGGGGAAGAGGACATACTTTCACACTGAGAAATCATTCTTAGACATTTCAAACATGTACCCGAATAGGTCCATCATGCCTATTTTGATGTCTTCATGTCTTCAAAAACTGTACATACTGATTTTCCAAAAATAACTTTTTTAAAATCTTCTTTTAAAAACACATTCATGAGGGCTAAGGAGATGGCTCAGCAGGTTAGAGATAAGCCTGGTGATCCAAGCTACCTGCCTGAAATCCGTGTTTAAGAAGCTGGATGCAATGGTATACATCTGTAATTCTAGAGTTCCTACAACAAGGAGGAAACAGGAAAACTACCAAGCAGGAAGTACACGGGCCAGCGAGCCTAAAGTCGTCAGCATAGCAGCAAAAGTAAGAGACTCTGCCTCAGAGTGACAGAGGCGAGAATCCACTGCCAAAGCTGTCCACACAAATCCAAGTACAGTGCTTACCCATACAGCCCCAGTACCCACAAAACTGGAATCACACGTTTGAGGCCACTCTGGGTTATAAAAATAGTAAGAGCCTGTCTTAAGTGTGGACGGAGTTACTCAGCCATAAATGGAACATATGTACCACACCCCCTCCTCTCTAAGGCTCAGGGACCACCACGGAAGACGAGGGGAAGACTGTAGAAGCCACAGTCAGGTAGGAGCACAGTAAACGGCGTCTTCTGGACAGGACCGCTCCCAGGAGCCATGTTTCCTGCCCAATATCGAGCTGGTCAGTGTCCTAGCATGGAATGAGGGGTTCCCGAGCCCCGCCCCTAACCGAGGAGCTGCTGACACTCAGGACGGCTGCCAGGGGAAGGATCGCTGGTTTCTTCAGGGCCTTGGTCCCTGGCATCTTGATCATTCGCCATAAATTGGACTCAGTGAGTTATTATTTAAAACAAACAAACATGAAATTGGGGAGGAGATAAAGGCAGGAAGAGTTAGGGGTAAGCATGACCAAATCCACTGTGCAAATATATGAAACTCACGAATAAAAGTATTATTTTTAAAAGACTATGTCTTAATTAAACAAAAGAAAATAAAACATTTTTTTTAAATGTTAAGTACCTAAATGTGTCTCTTATTTTTAAAAAACTCTCCATTTCTTGTGCTGAGATCACACCTTTGTAATATGGTAAATCAACCATTGACCATGATTTTTTAAAGCTTTTCCCTACTGTGATTATAACCACAGAGGACCAAGGAGAGGGGAGCTCACAACTACTTTGATTCTTTAACTGCAGTAGGCATCACAGATGACCTCCTTACACCTGTCAGGTACAAGCATCTGTTAACACACAGTTCAGAGCTTACCGAATATGAGTGGGGCAAATGGGCAAGATGGCTGCCTTTTCTAAGCAGACGTTGTATAGTGTACTGGCTTCCTAGGTAAGCGCTCTACCACTGAGCTAAATCCCCAGCCCCGCGACTAACTTTTAAAGGCAAGCTGACCGGATCTACACTCCCTTACCAAACCCTACAGAGATTTAACTTGTTTAACAATGAGATATGTGCTTGGTGAGGCTTAATCGAAAGGAGGACATTGTGACCTGAACAGAAAAGAAAACACACTTAACAGAAGGAGCAGACAAGCTTAAAGCGGTCATTAACCCAGGTAAACATGACGCTCTTACTGGAGGGGACGCGAAGGACATGTTATGCATATGTTACAAAATACAGGGTTAGACAAGTAACCGGAAGACTAAGAAAGGTCAATATGGCCTGCCTAAATTCAAAATGAAATTGATAATTTCAATAAATGTATACATACATTACTTTCTTAGGTCTAAATTTTTATCATAAATAGTTATTGGGCTCAGAAATCACTCAGTCACTAGTGTGCTTGCCAAGCGGGCGTGAGGCCCTGGGTGCAGACCACGTAGAAACTCCAGCACAGCAGTGTGAGCCTATGATCCCAGCACAGAAGAGGCAGGGGTGGGCTTGTTGGCTACCATCTAAGAGGAGCTGCCAGCTCCAGGCCCAGTGAGAGAGCCTGCCTCCAAAAATAGAGGGAAGAGTGATTAAGGAAGACACCCATCATAGACCTCTGGCTTCTGCATGCACCTACATACACATGAACATGTACACAAAGAGAAAGGAAGAGAGAAAAAAACAAAATGATTTAATTATTAAACACCTGCTATAGGGGAGGTTACTTGCTTCATGTTCTGAAAGCCATGACAATGAGAACTTATCTAAACAATATCGTGATTTCTGTTTACATTCCTACATAAGGAAAACTTGCTGCTTACAGAGGTGGCTGTTGGGGTTGGGGAGGTGACTCGGTGGTTAAGGCCACTGACTGCTCTTCCAAAGGACCTGGGTTCCATTCCTAGAACCCACATGGCAGCTCACAAGCATCTGTAGTTCCAGGCCCGGGGGATCTGATGCCCTTTTCCTGGGTTCTGTGGGCAATGTATCCATAAGGTGTACACATCCATGACGGCAAAACATCCACACACATAAAATAATAATACAATGAAACTGCTGTTTAAAAGGTTAAATAAAAATGTCGCTGCTTAAAAGGTTGTTGCACTTATTTAGAGATTTCTAAACCCAAATTTTTAAACAAAGAATTCACATATATATCCTTTGTGTTCCAAAACTGATGATACTTTATTTTAAGGAATTTGCTTTCTTTGTAACTATCTGCATGCATATAGAGTTGTGTATGTGTACATTTGTACAATAAGTATTTGCCATATACTTGTAAAACTGTAAATTCTACACTTGCTTTGAGGAAGCACTGTGTGTGTGCATGCACGTATGTTTGTGTGTGTGTATGTGTGTGCATGTGTGTTTGTGTGTATATGTGTGTGTGCGCAAGTGTGTGTGTGTGTGTGTGTGTGTGTGTGTGTGTGTGTGTGTGTGTGTGCTGGTTTTTAACTCTACCTTTGAAATATCCAGACGGTAAGTGTATGTTTTTTCTCTGCTCAAAGGTGATGGGAGAGGTACAGTATGTAGACTACTATTCAGATCCAGGATTCAAGAGAAACACGGGGACGAGAGATCGATCTTTGGGCATCTTTGACAAAGAGAATCATTTAAATGAGTCTTATACGGCTGTTGTTTATATTTTTAGCTCTTTCCATAGATTATAAACCCCTGAAGGGTAACATACATGATTTGTTCCATGCAACATCTACACAGAACCTTACCACCCCATCCCCCCAAAAACAACAAGTGCTCCAAACAACAGGATAAAGTTCCAGATGGAGACCTGTCAAGTCTCTCTCCAGCTGGCCCTCCTGCATTTGAAATGTACACAGCTTCTCTAGGTCTCGGCGAATCACTTTGGCTTCTTTCCTGGTGGACGGTCAGAGACTTGCATCTGCCTGTATATCTGTCTCCATTTCCTCACAGGAGCCCTGTCTACCAAGCAGTGCAAGCAACATCTCTTCCTTCTGTCTTCACACGCTGCCTTGCTGTCCTCCACCCTGGCCCCCTGAGAACTCTTCAGCTAGCCTGCTTTACTGTGGCCGAGTCGCCCGTTCTTTCTACAGTATTTCATTACACTCCATAGCCTTCCCTTGATGCTCTGGTTAATTAAGTTTACGTAATTTCCTACTGATTAGTTTAAAACAGCATGCTCTGGATTTTCTCTCCTTTAATTTTGTGTCTTTTCTGACTGCTTAAACCTCTCAGCTATGAACTTGGGAAGTTTAGATGTTATTACAGAGCTCACTGTTGGCTACCCATACTTACACCAACCCCTCCCGCTACAAATACTGTGATTCTTGGATTATCTATCCCGGAAAACCAGACATGGCATCGTGTCCAGGAAAAGGTAGGTAATAAAACCTACTCAGCCTTACTTCATGCACTAAATGAATCCATTCTTTTACTTACCATGCACTTCATGTTTACTGAGGTCTCGTGATGGTCTATGTGCTTAGAAACTCAGAGCATTAATATGGCCTGCATTTAAAAATTATTGCTCAAGTTGATTGAAACATTAAACTGACATGCTGTCCAATTGTTAGGGCCATAAATAAATGGCTTATTTTAATTCATTCATTTTGACCATTTTATGGTGGACGTGAACTGCCACATCACCAATGATGGTTTGTAATAATGGAAACAGGGAAAGTGGACAGGTCAGCCATGCTGCAGACTGGCCCAGCTGCTACAGAGACAGCCCGGAGACAATGGTGGAGGACACTGAACCATAATCGTCAACACTGATCTCCTAAGGCCCTTTGCAAGCCGAGAGATGGCAAGAGGCTTTGAAACTGTTTGGAAATCAGTTTTTCTCATGAGCTTTTTAAATTTTCCTGGTACTGTGGGGAGACTCTAACAATCTATTCTCAAACACAGCTATTCTTTTTTTTTTTTTTTTTTGGTTCTTTTTTTTTCGGAGCTGGGGACGGAACCCAGGGCCTTGCGCTTCCTAGGTAAGCGCTCTACCACTGAGCTAAATCCCCAGCCCCAAACACAGCTATTCTTAAAGCTGTTTGGTTCCACAGATGATTTTTCCATTCCCGTGAGAGTGAGCTTGACTGGACTGAGAAGCATCTGGGCAGTTGATAGGGCATACCTCTAGTCTGCTACACTGTTTTCAGAGAGGAGACCAAGCAGGGAATCCCGTCCCTGACTGCAAGCAGCACTATTCCAATGTGCTAGGGGGCAGAACAAGATGAAGGGAGAAAGGAGAGAGCCCAAGAATCTGGGCAGTCTGTGTCTGCTTCCTGCCTACAATGATAGGAGCTTTTCTCCACCAGACCAGACCCCAAAATGGGCCGAACCCTCTAAAACCATGAGCCCAAATACAGAAGCCTTCTTTTTAAGTAGTTTCCTCAGCAATACAGGGTCTAGCCAACCTATCATATTACCTCTATAGCGCAGGGAAAGACTCTCTTCCTTCACCACCTCCCACAGACAGAACACACATCAGACACAGGAAGAACAAGGCTCACAGCTGCAACAGATCCCCTTCGTCTATACTCTCCTCAGTAGACAAGAATAAGCCTGCAATATCAAATGGAAGGAACGTACTTTATGGTGACTTTTCCCACACACTGAACTACACTGGGTCAGATGTGTGACAATCATTCCTCCTGGAAGGACAAAGTGCCTCAATGCTGGTGGCTTTATCCATAACTGACAGGCAATTACTTACTGCTCTGTAGAATTACCTTTCCATTGTTCTTGTATGTCTGTTGATGGCTACATTGTTTCACAGGCCAAGAAACACTGTAAGATAGAGTCCTTTAAGAAAGCTTATATCGGTTTCCACGTATAACACAGTTTCTTGTTAAACCGAGACATATATAAATCATCTCCCGAAAGCAGAGACAGGATGTGAAGCAAGGAACACATTCATTTCAATTTGCGAGCTTACAAATAAGTGTCAGTACTCAGCGGAAGGGATCCACAGGCTTGGAAATGAAGGATCATCTACGGAGCACTGGCTAATTGGGTAATTCACAGGGACCGCTCCCCCTTGGAACGACCATAATTCCCCGTACAATAAGTGCTTTGCAGGTGTACGGAGGGAAGGAGAGATAAAGTTTGGCAATTAAGTTAGTATTTTCCCAAGTGAATTCCAACTCCGGCGACGGCACCAAAGGAGTGTGATGCAATTACGGAACTAAATTTCACAGGATTTTGTGGCTGAAGATATTCTGTAAAAGACTTACTGAAAATCTTCATACCTCACAACAGGATTCTCAAGAATGTTCTCTGCGTTATAAACGGCAGAACAAAATGTTCTTCGTTTTACCACTGGGCCTCAGCGGACATGTGTAAACAGCACAGGATATGTCCTGTAAAATCAAGATGGTACAGACAGAACAGGCAAGCACGCAGAATAGCCCACCTTCCTCAGGAAGCTCAGGGGAACATGGAGCATCAGGCTCAGGAGGCAGAGGCAAGTTCAGAGGCTCCCATCCCAAGTGCTCCATTTTATTTATGCAAGAAAATCGATCTCATGAGATCTTAAAATATGAAAAACATGGGCTACGAGAGCAGCTCTGTGGTAGGGTCTGCACTAGGCATTGGGTTCAATCCCCAGCACCGCATGGACATACAATCACAGGAACGGTCAAGAGCAGACTTGATATGCTGAAGTCAGTCATATAGTTGCTAACCGCTGCAGTGTTTGGATGTGCTTAACCCGAAGGGCGGGGTTGTCTGTCCACATTGTCCTCAGCAGTCCTGCTCAGGCTTTAACCACAGGATCGGGTCCTAGCCAATCATCAGCTGAACCCAGCATCCTTTATCTAGTTACTTCTCTTCATTGTTTTTGAATGTTTCACTGTTTTTAATGCTGCTGGTGGTTGGAGTCCTGAATGCTTTGCTGGTTTTGTTTTTGTATTTTTTTTAATATATTTGTTGTTTATGTCAATCATACAAGACACTGAGATGAACCCATACTTGGAATAAAATGGAAGCAGTTCGAGGAAGGATAGCATTTCCTTGATCAAGCACAACTCCCGACATGAGCACGTGGAAGGTGTTTGGACAGTAAAATTCCATGGGGAATTTTAGGAACTCCCATGCCTACTGGGCCCCTAAGCATCCTGAGCCTCCCAGCTTTCACTGATACATAAGGGGTCTAGACATAACCTTGGCTTGTGCCTGTTATTATTTTGTCCATTAAGTTGCTTTTTATTTTCCTTAGTTGTCAAAAATGAGTGATTCACTTGTTTTAAAACTGTATGGATTCTCATCCCAGCTCTGCCTCTAACAGGCTGCTTGATTTGGGGTGACATGAGTAACCTCTTATATCTGAATGTCACCACCCATAAGAGCTGTGACATAGGCGAAGCCATCCATGACATTCCTTGCTGCTTTAAAACCTTACCACATGACCACCAAATAGTGTTCAACAAAGTAACATTATACAAATAGCCACGTGTTAATGCTCTCCCTCTCTCTCTCTTGGTCTAGTCTTTGTTTCTCACAGGTGAAGGGGAACTCAAACATCATTTAATACAACCCAGAGGAAGTACCAGCACTGGTCTCAGCTTCCTTTCTGTAAACGCAATGCGATCGGCTGTCTCTCGGGAACCCGCTGCCATGCTCTCTCTGCTGTGATGGACTGTCCCCTCGGACTGTGAATGGAATCCAAGCAACTCTAAGGCCAAAACCAAACAACTGAGTGAGTGCGACTAAACTCTGAGGCTATCTGAAATGAGAACAACCACCACCCCGTGGATGCCTGAGGTATCACTACAGAGCATAGCAAGCTTCTTGCTTGTTTGGACACTATTGCTGATGGAGACGTTCAGGAACTCCTAAGACAGCCCACTTCATTTTCAGCTTCAGCTGCCATAAATTCTTCTGATATGAGCAGATTTAAACTCATCTCCTCCTATCTGGCTCTGGGCTACTTCCTGACTCTTCCCTACTGTGCAGTGTAGCACAGCTCGGGACCTTTTTCTCCACGATCACGTGAGGAGAAGCTCTGAGAGCACTGGAAGGAGCCATCATGTTTCAGAAAGTTTTTATGTTAATAATTCTTTAGTCTTTCCTCCACTGAACTATGTACTTACTACAAATAAGTGCATTTTGGTAGGTGTCATATTTCAAGTGGTTTTTTAAAAAAGAATTTTATATAGAAATGTAAGACATTTAAATTACTATGTCCGTAGTGGAGAAATGGCAGTAACCCTAAAAATACTCCCTTGAGTTACAAAAACAGATGCTCTCCTTGTGTTCACTCGCTAGATGTGCTGGGGCTATAGCCTAGCTACCTAGTGTGCATGAGATTCTGGGTCCAAGGCTCAGTCTGGGGAAGTGGAAGGAATAAAAGGATTAAAAAAAAATGACTGGGGATAGGTGCTCATGCCTGTAATCCTGCCACTAGGAAGGGAGAGGCAAAAGCACCAGAATTCAAGGCCATCCTATGCTACCTAGAGAGTTTGGGGCCAGCCTGGGATACACGAGACTGTGCTTCAAAAAGCAAAGTAATAACAAAGTTAGAAGCCAGAGGCTACCATTCTCATAGGAAATTATGTTCATAATTCTGCTGAAAGGCTATGCTACGATCTACAATCTGGAGAAGTAGCACACAGAACCCTGCATTCACGAACAGGATACAAAACTGATCGGGGGGGGGGGGGGGGCTGTAACCATGGAAACACAAACAGCCATCCGGGACAAGTTCCCTTGTGCAGCAGGACTGCTCAGCAGCTGGATCTGCATGGACTCTTATTTAATAACGACAGCAATTAGTTTGTTGTGGACTTTTTTTTACTTATCTACATTTATTTATGCTGAATTTATTCCCGTGCCATGAGTTTTTGTTTCTTCAGTCTCTTCTGGGATATCTTTTTCTTCCGTGCAATCTCCTCTTCTGACTTTGGAGCAGTCTGTTCCTTCTCAGTGAGGAGCATCTCAGTGTGGCAGGGGGAGCTCATGGATGGGTTAAAGCAACCGTGAGCGCTGTAGGTCCGTCTGCGCATCTTAGGTGCCGTGCTCACCCGCATGTGTTCAATGACAGAGAATCTACGTCTAAGCCCTTAGTCCAGCATTACTCTCTGCATTGGTAAGCATGTGCAGCAAAAATTCAGCTCTCTGTTTTGGCCGCCATCCCTGTGCCCAGCCCCACTGTTTGGCCTGGGTGCACGTACCGACTCCACCATTATACCGCCGGAATGGCACACATGGCTTCGTTAAAGTGACCTCCTTCAGATACTTGATGGCTTTGGGGATATGCTTACCCTTGATGACCTGGCCAGTTTCCCGGGTGTTCTTAAAGTGAACACGAAAGTTTGAACCTTTTGATTTGCATGGTTTTGTGGGGTTTTCTGGGTCAAGGGAGTAGCAGACCATCTTCACAGGTCACCTCTGGCCGCTTACAGGAAGAGGAAGCCTGCTGTGGGTTTTTTAAGGTGAACAAATAATCCAAATAGACATAACGTGGTGATCTTCATTCAGGGGACATTGCATAAAATACCGCGTTCCACAGCCCAGCAACACAATGACGACAGTGGCCTGACACTAGCCCTCCAGAAACCTGTCTAAGAGGCAGTGAGGAGATACGTGAGATAAGACATGGCATAGGCAGGAGACCAGAAAGGAAATATGAGGTTCTCTTTTTATTCCTGTCAATAGGGTACATAACTTTTAAAAGCCTCCCTCAACAAAACTGGGGAGAGAAAAAAAATCCTCAGTAAAATATACCAACTGTTCCTTTAAACATACAGCGAAGTGTTCATGAAAACCAAGAGACCTCTCAGAGGTCATAGTAGAAATGTCAAGAAAATCAGGAAATTCAGTGAATGACTTGAAACTATAATTATCCAGTAGTGATGCGCTCTCTCTCTCTCTCTCTCTCTCTCTCTCTCTCTCTCTCTGGGTGTGTGTGTGTGTGTGTGTGTGTGTGTGTGTGTGTGTGTGGTCTGTGTGTGTGGTCTTCTCTGTGTCTTGTTAAGGGGCTTTAAAGGTCAGCAGACGCTAAGAAGTCTCAAAGCAAGTTAAGGAATTCTGCCTTCATCTTGTAGTCATGGAGACTTAAAGCAGAAATAAAAAGGAGGGAAATTTGCATTTTGCAAGTTCTTCTGGTAGCAGCATGGTGGATTTCAGATACCCGAACACGAGGCAGTTAAGAGTTTAGAAAATGATAAATAGTGGCTAGGTATGCAGCCAACGGCAAAGCAAGGGCTTTACATGTACAAAGCTTACACAGCAGCAGCACGGGTGGGGGCTGAGGCCCACTGCACTGAGAGTTTTAACCGTGCCACCCTGCTTCATCATTACTACCCCTCAACATAGCCCTGGCTTCTCAGTGATGAAACCGGGACTCAGAAAGGTGAACTGGTTAGGTGAGGCTTCCCATTTCTAGCTCAGTCATGGCTTGCCGTCCTAAGAAACATCTGAAGCGCTTAGCAGCTCCAAACATTGGATGCTGGATAAGCGGACTGGTGTGCTTGCTCCTGGTCCATCCCCTGGTCCTCGAAAGCTAAGGGAAGGCCTGGCTCTGATCATTTTCTAAGGAACAGACCAGAGATGGAGTAAAAAAGATTTGCATGCAGGGATTCATTAAGATTGATGGCAAAGTCAGGACTGACATAACCTACCCTGCTGGGTTTATGGGTGTCATCAGCGCTGACAGGAAACTTCCGTCTGGTCTATGACACTAAGGGTCCTTTGCTGTTCACTGTGTTACACCTGAGGAGGCCAAGTACAAATTGTGCAAGACAAGAAAGATCTTTGTAGGCACAAAAGGAATCCCTCATCTGGCGACCCACGTTGTTCATACTATTTGCTATCCTGATCAAGGAGATTTGCTTTGGAGACAGGCAAAACACCTGACTTCATCAAGCTTGACACCGGGAACCTGTGTATGGTGACTGGAGGTGCTAACTTGGGAAGAATTGGAGTAATCGCCAACAGGGAGAGACATCCTGGCTCTTTTGATATGGTTTACGTGAATGAAAGCTGTCAATGCCAACAGCTCTACCACTCAGCTAACATTTCTGTTATCTGCAAGGGCAACAAACCACAGATTCTCTTCCCCAAGGAAAAGAAATTGCTCACCACTGCTGAAGAGAGAGACGAGAGGCTAGCGGCCAAACAGAGCAGAGGGTAAAATGGCCTCTAGGAGACATGCTGGAGAAGTACTGCACTCTCGCCACTACAACCCTTTCTAGGCAACGGGCTACATTAAACTGCATGATGAAACTTAAAAAAGAAAGGAAAAGGAAAAAGAAAAAAGGTGAGATCCTGAGAGTCTGCTGCTAGACATGAGGGTTGGAAAAAGGGAAAAAGAAAAGGGAGAAGGTCAAACTGACCAGTTAGCTCCAGGAAGAGCAGGAAGAGGAGAGTAATTCGTGGATGTGCCATATAACATAAATAACACGATAAAAAGATTCTTCATCTCCATCACTACCACCATCACCATCATGAGCATGATTATTTTTACACACACACACACAGCACAGTCAGGGATCTGTAGAGCTGGTTCTCTCCTTCCACCTGTACCTGGGTCACAGGATTGGAACTCACATCACCAGGCTCGTGTGGCAATGCTTTTAATCACCAGCCATCTCGTAGCTCCCCTAATGTCCTAGATGTAGAGTAGTGGTGATAGCTACGATTATGAATGCACTGTCCTTGAGTTGTCCGATTTAAAGTGGCATTTTGTTATATGTGTTTTTCCACAATATTTTTACCAATATTTTTATAATTATTTGTTTTTATTAATTTTTTATGTGAACTGGTGTTTTGTCTGCATGCGTGTCTATGTGAGGGTGTCAGATCCCCTGGAACTGAAGTTACAGACAGTTGTGAGCCACCATGGGGCCCTGGGGATTGAACACGAGTCCTCCGACAAAGCAGCCAGTTCTCCTAAACACCGAGTCACCCCTTCAGCCTTCAACAGATGTTTAAAGGTGATCCCATCTAGCCTATTGACAGAATACTTCTGTAGTGATACTTACAGGGTAGAACTTCCTCCGTATTAGAAAGCACCAATTCTACATGTTATAAAATATTTATCTAATAAGGGAGTTTTAGATTTAATAAATCACTACTATGAGAATCATCTGTCTATTTTAAAAAGCATTCATGCTCTTGATAACTAACACAAAGGGCAATGTGAGACAAGAACACAAGGGAGACTCAAGGCCAGTCCCAGCCTCACAGGTACTAAAGTCACAGAGAATAAACAGGACACAAAGGAAGCCCAGCAGTGTGACAGTGTAAGATAAGAATTCAGGATGACTGCAACCAATGTAGGTCAGGAAACCAGTGTTAGCAAGGCAGCCTGTACAGTGTTGTTAGCAAGGCAGCCCATACAGTGTTAGCAAGGCAGCCTGTACAGTGTTGGCAAGGCAGCCTGTACAGTGTTGGCAAGGCAGCCTGTACAGTGTTTGTTAGCAAGGCAGCCTGTACAGTGTTGGCAAGGCAGCCTGTACAGTGTTGGCAAGGCAGCCTGTACAGTGTTGGCAAGGCAGCCTGTACAGTGTTTGTTGGCAAGGCAGCCTGTACAGTGTTGGCAAGGCAGCCTGTACAGTGTTTGTTAGCAAGGCAGCCTGTACAGTGTTGGCAAGGCAGCCTGTACAGTGTTGGCAAGGCAGCCTGTACAGTGTTTGTTAGCAAGGCAGCCTGTACAGTGTTTGTTAGCAAGGCAGCCTGTACAGTGTTGGCAAGGCAGCCTGTACAGTGTTGGCAAGGCAGCCTGTACAGTGTTGGCAAGGCAGCCTGTACAGTGTTTGTTGGCAAGGCAGCCTGTACAGTGTTGGCAAGGCAGCCTGTACAGTGTTTGTTAGCAAGGCAGCCTGTACAGTGTTGGCAAGGCAGCCTGTACAGTGTTTGTTAGCAAGGCAGCCTGTACAGTGTTTGTTAGCAAGGCAGCCTGTACAGTGTTGGCAAGGCAGCCTGTACAGTGTTGGCAAGGCAGCCTGTACAGTGTTTGTTAGCAAGGCAGCCTGTACAGTGTTTGTTAGCAAGGCAGCCTGTACAGTGTTGGCAAGGCAGCCTGTACAGTGTTGGCAAGGCAGCCTGTACAGTGTTTGTTGGCAAGGCAGCCTGTACAGTGTTTGTTAGCAAGGCAGCCTGTACAGTGTTTGTTAGCAAGGCAGCCTGTACAGTGTTGGCAAGGCAGCCTGTACAGTGTTGGCAAGGCAGCCTGTACAGTGTTTGTTGGCAAGGCAGCCTGTACAGTGTTCGTTGGCAAGGCAGTTGCTTTTAGAAGAGTTTATCCGGCTTACACCTCCAGGTAACATCCATCACTGAGGGAAGTCAAGGCAGGAACTCAAACAGGGTGGAACCTGGAGGCAGAAGCTGATGCAGAGGCCATGGAGAAGTGTACTTACTGGCTTGTTCCTCATGGCTTGCTCAGCCTGCTTTCTTAAAGAATCCGGGACCACCAGCTCAGGGACAGATACCACCATACCTGATTGGAAGGTGGCACTTCCTCAATTGAGGTTCACTCCTCTCTGATGACTCTAATGTGTCAAATTAACATAAAACTTGTAAGCAGCATGAAGCTATCATCCGTATTGTCACGGACTATGAATGAAGGCTAAATGATATTTAGAAATAAAATTAAGTGTTCTGGGTCAGCAACTTCTAATTTCTTTTGTGTGTCTAAATATACAAATGAAATTAAAATACCAATATTTACACTAACATGGGCAACTTGAGAATACCTCATACAGCCAGCTTGGGGACATAAGACAAAGATCAATGTAGCTATGGAAACAGTTGAAAATGGAGATAACAACACAAATCAAAGGACTCACTGCCTGGCATTGGAGAGCAACTTACAGCGACTATTAATAATTGTTATATTTAATTTGTAAATATGATTTTTATCTCTCAGTGAGATATTTAGGAAATCCTTAAGTGTTTTTCCTCAGGAGAAGAAAATAATAAATCTAATTAAAGCATTGCACTTGGCTGGTGCATTTAATCATTCATGAAATGAACACTATGAAGTCAGGCTTATTTGGTACTTGGCATGTGTTCATAAGGTGATTTATTTCAGACGTATACACAGATGTATGTGTACCAGTAAACTCATACATGAATTTATGTGGCCAGTGTTTTTAAACCAAGATTATAAATTCCTCAAAAGCCAAAAAATTGATATTTAACCTGTAGGACTCCTTATCACTAGCGGCAGGTGGAGTGCTCACGATATTATCTTTAATGAAATCGTTCCTGATTTAGCTCTTGTCTCCTGAGCACGGGAGACGTCTGAGGAAGATAAACTGCAGACCATTAATGTGAACAAGATTTTGTGATGGGGGAGAAAGAGGGAAACCAGTGATCAAAGAGTCCGACAGAAGAGGGGCCTAAGTAACACGTTCACGAACATGGTGCTATTTCACAGAATGCTCACCTGCCATGAGCTTTGAAAAAAGGATTTGTTTTATTTGTATGTATATGGATGTGCCTCATGTGTACTGTACGTGTCAGGAGAGGCTAAAAGATGTGCTGGATGCCCTGGAGCCAATTACAGATGGCTGTGTGTGTGCTGGGAACCAACCCTGGGTCCTCTCCAGCCCACAATCATTGTTTTGATGATACTGTAGATCAGTGCTAAATGCAACCTTCACTCTACAGGAAGTTGGGATTTGCTTTTCTCAAACATACAGTTTTTGTTTTGTTTTTCTTTAGGACCACGTGCTTCTTCTGCGGTCCAGAGAGGAAGGGAAAAACACACAGAGTGCCCATATAAAAGTAATTTAATGACTTGAGGACAAAGCTCAGGCCAGTGCATGTGTGAGTTCGTGTGCGCGTGTCTTCCTGTGTGTGGAGAGGCCAGAGACACCTCTCAGCAGTCGTCCCTCAGGTACTGCTGGCCTTCACTTTGGGGATACAGTGTCTCTTGTTGTCTAGGGCCAACACGTATGCTGGCCGGGCCCCAGAGTCAACCAATCGCTAGCTCCCCAGCACACACATGAATTAAGAGCGTTTGCCACCACGCGGTTTTCTTTCTTTTCCTTTTAACACGGTTCTTGAAGGTCAGACTCAGAGTCTCACACTTGCAAGGCAAGCACTTTACCAACTGAGCGAATATCCCTGGCCCCTTGAGTTCTATTTTAAGGCTTATCCAGGAGAAACGTTTTTCAAAACGTCTTAGTTAATCCATACCCTGATATTATCTCTGCGCATGCTGGATTTCCATTTTACTTTGTGTTATAGTAATTATGTTTCTGTTCTATTCTCCATCTTGGTCTCTTTTTATTATATTTTTTCAAGAATTGGCACTGAAACACATAAATTAGGTAAGGAATACATTATTATAACTCATTTCCAGCTACACACACTTTTTAAACTCTCCCTCCTTTGGGCAAAAGAAAAAAAAATCCCTTTCTACATCTCATTAGATGTAGAAAGGACGGAAATGAACAAACAAGGAAGGGTGACTGGTAAGCTCCCCTTCTGCAGAAGCTAATCTAAAACGTGAACAGGACCAGGGATTACTTGGGTGACGTGAGTTAGGATGACCAAATGCAATACTTTTTATAAAACGCTGTAACCACATTAGTATATTGTCTTTATGGAGATACCACGTAGGCACTGAAAAATTACAAAAGCAATAGCACTGTTCATATAGTCGTTGCATTTGGGGGTGAATGAATCCTTTCTTTACAACTCACCTCTACATTACATCTCACTGTCTCCAGATGCACAGGGATCCGTCCATGTAGCCTTGTATGAGCTGTGAGCCAGTCTGCACAGTGACTTACTCTGGCCAGTTGGATCCCTCTGCTAAGAGTCTGGAATTGAAACTGTGAGATCTATCAAGGGGATGAATTTATGAGCTACGGAGGCACTGCAGGGGGAAGTCACTATAATAAACAAGAACAGAGGAGTCCTGCCTGTCTGTACCTCTAGGAGTCCTGTCTGTCTGTACCTCTAGGAAAAAGCAGATGTAGAACAAAGGGAGTAGAGCGTGTTCTCTAGCTCCTGCCTGAGGCCAGCTGCTCTCTGATTCTCGGGTTTGGCAACGTTTATCTTTTTATAATGAGCCCTCCTGTCACGCTTAATCTTGATTGTCAAGTAGATGCAATTTAGAAGCACTGTGGAAACAGCTCTGGGCATATCTGTGAGGGATTATCTATATTGGTTTAACTGAGGGGGAAGACCCACCCTACAAGGGCAGTAACATTCCATAGACTGCACTAAAGAAAAGGGAGAAAGTGAGCGGAGGGTAAGCATCTGTTGCTCCCAGCTTCCTGATTGTGAGCACAGGGTGTCCCTCCACCTCCTGCTGCTGCCAAGCTCGACCTCCACAGTATCCCCGGAACTGTGGGCTTCACTAGTTAGTCCTAGCTATAGGTGACAACAACCCTCACTCAGAAGTGTACTGGAAACTCTCAAGTGTTTATCAAGCCCCTGCTATGTACAAGTTATTGTCCATGGGTGTACAGATATCTCAGAGTTTTATTTTCCACATAACTTCTTTTGATCACAGAAAAAATTATTTTAGACCTTACATGTTTGTGTGTGTGTGTGTGTGTGTGTGTGTGTGTGGTTGTTTTGTTTTATTTTATTTTATTTTTCGAAAGATGGTTTCTCTGTGTAGCTTGGAACTTGTTTTGTAGACCAGGCTGGCCTCAGACTCAGAGATCTGCCTGCCTCTGCCTGCCGAGAGCTGGGATTAAAGGTGTGTAACACTACCACCCAGTTTAGATGTTACATATTTAAAAGCTGTATGCCCATAAAGTAAACTCAAGGCCTGTGCTTTCTGTTTTACTTTGTTTTCACATTTGTTCTGTGAGTTCCTAATAAATGAACACAGAGGTTGGTATTTGAGAGGCACATGGAAGATAAAGAGACAGTGAGTTCAGAGAACTTGTTCATCTCAGACTCCGTTCATTCAACAAATTTCAACTGTACTGACGATTCCTAGGGAAATTCACTAGGGAGTGCATTAAAATGGCTTCTTTGGAAAACACCAGTGGACTTACTGTGTCCATGAGACGTAACCACGATACAGTGGTTAACTTGTATTATTCATGAAACTTCATGACACCACCTGACAAAGAATTATACTCTGTAGTGAATAACTATACTGTAGAGTCCCCCTCTCCCCAAATGGTCCCGCATAAGTCTCACCTGGCGAACTTGGAAACTACAGCTAATCAAGAGCTCACCTAATAAATTAGAATCTAAGAAGCAAGCCTAGGGGACCCTTATGTGTGACAAGCGTCCTCAGGAGATTCTCTTCCTATTTAGCAAGAGTCTGGAGAATGACCTTGAGTTTCACACACACTCACACACAGAGTGTGTGCGCGGGCCAACTGCTGCAGGCTTTTGTGTATCTGATCCTGTTCTTTCCTGTTTGCATTCAACTATCCGTTTCTCTTCAGATCGACCCCTGGCCTGGAGCAAAGTTCCCTAGCTTTCCAGAGTTTGACTCCCTTGTTTGTTCCTAGAGCAGCCAAGTACAGACCCAGTTATAAAAACACACATACCTATGTCTTCTCCCCATTCTTTGTTTAACCCTTCCAACCACTGAACGGACTCAAAGGCATCCCTGATTGGTACTGCCTGGCCTCGATGACCCACCTCAATTCTAGAGAGACGTTTTAGAAGGGCTGGCCCAGACGTCTTCAACAAGTACCAGAGTAAATTACACCCATGCTTTGTGCTTGTTTGTTTGGTTTATCCAGACAGTGTCTCTCTGTGTGGCCTTGGCTGTTCTGAAACAGGCTATGCAGATCGGTCTGGCCTTGAACTCATAGTCATGCTCCTGCCTCTGGCTCCCAAGTGCTGCGATTGAAAGGATACCTCACCATGCCTGACCCATGAGACTAACAGAGCGACTGAGTTGATAACATATGAACTACTTCCGCTGTTTAAATACTTTAAAACAACTGACGTAGCATAACACTATCTACTTCACAGTCTGACACAAACTCCCCAGAACATTGCCCAGGGTCAGATCTAGTAGTGTGCATTTTTAAAATACATGCTATGGAAAGGAACTCACAAGGGGCAGTCCCTGGGCCAGCCCACACACCACAGATGTGTTGCTAAAGTTAATGTGCACACAGGTTCCGCCGCTGAGTACTCCAGCTGCTGTGCTCTCTGGGAAACACCAGAAATGCATGCACGGGCAGAAGGAGGAAAGACAGCCGGTGATCCCGCCATACCTCGTGACGTAATGATACGAAATTATGGCACGAGTAGTTAGCTCATGGTGCATGAGGAATGTGTTTCTCTCAGTGAGAGTTGATGAAGTCTGATAAGCCCATTGTTTTCTGAAATAAACAAACCAATACATCTGATGATTACACTAACTTCTCCAGGGTTTAAGGATGAGAATGACGTAACACAAATGATGAAGGGTAGAAAGAACAACCCCTCCGCCCCCAGGAACCGTAATAAGCAGCATCAAATAAACCAACAACAGGCTGTCAGCAGGGTTTGGCTTTTGCTACATAAAGAGCAGTTTGGTTCATAAGATTTACACAGGGGAACCTGAACTGCCCCTAGAATGACAGGAGTCTGGGGTGTCCTGATCAGGAGGGAGAGAGATCTGTCCTGGGAGTAAGTAGAAGATGCCACCAAAAGAGACACAGGGAGGCTCTAACGAAAACAGCATCTCTGAGGGAGGCTGTGCCTTCAACGCTATACACAGAGCTAATACACAATGATGTATACACACATACAATGTGCACACATGGTAACCATCTATCTATGCCTAGACATTCAGACTAGGAACTCGACTAATGTGTGCAAACTCCTTCTGTGGGCAGAAGGACTGCTACTGTGTGCCCAGATGGGGACATGGAAAAATTATGTTTACCCAACTTCACAGAATCCATGCCAAAATATTCCTCCCAAACAAATGATTTCACTTGTTCTTGTTTTCCTCCAACACACCAGCCTGACAAACTGTTTTATACATGAATTTGACTTTTCAAAAACTGGTATGCGCTGATAGCAAACTCATTACATCTTTGTGCTCCGATGGCTAAAGGAAGGCCTTCGACGGACACGTGAACTGCAGCCTAGTGTAAAATTATATCTTCCAAAAGCACAGGAGAGAGGACCTGTGCAGCAGCAGACCTGGCTTGACCCCATGGCGTGTGCCATCAGCAGGAGCCAGATTCTTAAAGTAGCCAGAAAAGAAATGACGTCCTCCCCGAAGCTCACAGTGACAAGAAAGATAAAGAAAGAAAAAGAAACAGTGCTTTCAAAGCTCACAATCTTCATTAAACAGAAACCTGTTTCCACACAAAAGGAGATATAACCAGAAAGGCGATTGGGCGGGATCCTTGGCTATCCTTTCTTACCCACAGAGCTGGGCAATATGAACACTGACCACAATGAATGTACAGCTTCCTCACCAGTAGTCATTTGAGACATCAGATGCCTCCCAGGGACCCTGTCCCAGGTAGGACTCAAGGACTCTACACGCTACCGGCTATTACACTCATTCACATTTTTAAAGCATCGTGTATTAGGATAGTTAGCTGTGTCATGGGGCAAGGTGGCGCATGCCTGCTGTCTCTGCTACAATTGAGACTGAGGATCACTTGAGCCCAGGAATGGCCAGCCTGGGTAGCAAAACAAAACTCTAAGAAATATAGCTGTGCATATGAGGCATAATTAGAGTCACATTTTCTAGACCTACAGAATTTTTCTAGGGTCAATATTTACTGTTTACAGTAAAGATGCTTGCCTTGCAAATGAAGAACAGTGAAGTATTAATCATCAGCACAGCAGCACAGCAAGACTAAGACCACACTGTCTTCCAGCTCCCTGATTAAGGAACGCACCATCAGGAACCATTTATCCTGATGTTGATGGTTGCTGCATGAAAGCCAGTCACCCCCACGTGCCAACACCTCTTCACACCAGCACGTCATAATTCTGGCAAAGTCTGGCAAATGCGCAGCCATTTTAATGATGTTGAGGGGGTTTGCAATGCATCTCAGAGATTGCATTGTATGTGCAAGGCTCTGGGTCTGTGCCGAAAACAAACAAACAGAAACACAGGGAAATTAATGTGCTTACGAGAAGAAAATGCATAGCCACAATTCTTAAGCCAAGCATCCTCAAAATTTAACATGCATACAAACACCTTGGGGTCTCATTAAAACACAGACTTGGATTCAGAAGTTCTTGGCTAGCCTGAGCCTGAGATCCTAACAAGCTCCCAGATGATGCTGATGACTGCGGACTCCATTTCCAGTAGTGAGACCACCTACCACGACCTCTCTTGGGAGTCCAGAGTAATCTCTTTGTCACACAGAATTCCCATCCCATCACAAGAAGAAAGCAGACACTGTTAAAGGGGAACATACAAAAGTACATGAAGATTGCTGGTGTCCTTTCTGGAGAATGGGAGGAGAATGCAAACTTGGGATTCCTGGCCCCGATTTTAACTTGCACCCACATTCTAATCTCCTTTCCTCAAAATTGGCTGGGCATCCTGACTCCCCGGAGGGAGACAGAGACTGCCTGTTGCCGAGATTTAGCAGTATCCAAGGTACCAGAGCATTATCTTTTACCGTCTAATGCAATTGCTTGCCAGAAGGCAGCCTAAAGACAACTGCAGGCCTCCTACAGAAGTGGCTGTAAGACTGTCTCTGGAATTCAAGATCTTGATGATCCTGGATTCACTGGGTTTCACAATATCTTAAAAATAATCTCATTGTTGGGCGGTGGCACATGCCTTTAATCCCAGCACTTGGGAGGCAGAAGCAGGCAGATCTCTGAGTGTGAGGCCAGCCTGGTGTTCAGGGTGAGTTCAAGGACAGCGAAGGCCACACAGAGAAACCCTGTCTTGAAGAAGCAAACCAAGCCAAAACAAAACAAGACTTGTCCAAGCTTAGGAAGACTATTTTCCCCCTGCCCTTTCTCCCTGACTTAGAGCATTTGGCAAACATTCTGAAAGACACTCTGAGTTCTGAGCCTGCCCACAGCAGGAATGGTGGTATAGCACGTTCAGAAGGTTTTTATATGGTAAGATGGAGAACAGCAAGGAAAGGCTGAAATTGTATTCGATAGAGCTGAAACCTACTCATCTGGATGATATCCAGTAACGCCTCGATCATAATATTGCATCCAAATCACATACACAGTCACCTAGCAGCAAATGGAACCCGCGTACTAGAAGTAATTAGGGCACATCAAGCCACCCACAGATGCATCACCGTCATCCGTGAAGACACACACGTTTAATGAGCACAATATACTTCTTCCTAGAACAACACTTTTAAGAGGGTGCTGTTCACAAGCTGATCCTCAGAACTAAAATCGGTTCCTCATTATTAAAATTAGTGGCATCATAATGAAGCCAAACTTTTAAAATTTTATCTCTCTCACTTCCCTCCCCCCACCCAGTACTGGGGGTGGGAGGGCTGAACCCAGGCTTTGAACACACAAAAAACATGGCTCTACTACTGAGCCACACCCCCAGTTCCATAAGCCATCATGTAACAACAGAAAAGCCACAATCATCAATGAGACAGTGTGAGGCCATGGCATCTCCTCTCCAGAGCAAAACATAAACCACCAACAGCCTGACTTCTGAGCCTAAGAGTCTTTTTCTCCAACCCTTGAAAGAAGGGTTCTTTCACATTCTCTGCATTCTGTTTTAAACATCAAAAGTCCTGGTTAACAACAGGGTCAAGTAACCAGACCCCTGGAAGCTCCCAAGACTAAGCCACCAACCAAAGAGCATACAGGAGCTGGTCCAAGGCCCCAGACACACATGTAGCTGAGGACTGACTGCCTTGTCTGGCCCCAGTGGGAGAAGATATGCCTAAGTTCTCTAGAGTCTTGATATCCCAGAGAAGTGGGATGCCTGGGGGGGCACTCTCTCAAGGAGAAGGGGAAGGGGGACGGGGTAAGAAACTCTGGGAGAGGGGACCAGGAAGGCAGGGGGACAATATTTGGGATGTAAATAAAAAGTTTCTAAAAGGTACTGGTCAAGAGAACTAGTCCCTGGCTAGAAATTCTCCTGAGTCCAGATCTGTATGCCAACAGGGAGAGGCCAACGGGGTGGGCCAGCATGATTCTTTGGAGTACTCCCCTAGAAGGGAGCATGGAGGAAGCTGTGGAGGGTGTAGGAAATCCAAGCTAAGCTAGTTAGAGTATTACAATACCCTGTCTTCCCCCAAAGGATATGATGGACCTTAAACAATGTAAAAAAAGTAATATCCTAACCTCATTAGCTAACCTACTTACTATGTATTTCCTCTCACTGATTCCCTGGAGTGTCTCTGGATTCCAGGCCTCTTAGACGACTTGAAACCTTCGTGAAGATGAAATGAGACTGATGGCGAGACCTGGTGCGCCTGTTTCTTTACAACTGTCACTGTAAACAGTGGAAAGAAACCTATTTGTTCCCAGAGTGACAACCGGACACAGAGTGACCCCAGAAAGAGATATACCCATTCCTAGGTGACCTATACTATGTGTTTGCAAATACTTGGCCAATGAGAATTTGGAGAAGAAAGGTGTTGCAATGAATGTTATCATAGAAAGGGAAAGGAGGACTACGTTGGGTCCTCCTAATTTTTTAGGGATGCAATGCATAATTAAAGGAAAGGTAGTTACAGCTTCCCTTCTTTTAAGAATGAAACCACAACCAAAAGCATTAGAAATACTTATGCAGTTTTAAAAATGGCGACCTTGGGTCCTACTTCTAGAGAGCCTAAGTCACGGATTTGGAGGAGGAGCTCAGAAACCTACTTCAAACCATCGTTAGTCATTCTAAGTTCTCCCCAGTCCGGAAGCAGTGGCTTGAAGACACATGTGGCACAAACCTTTAGATACCTGCCAGGAGTGGTAGTGCCCTCCTTTAGTCCCAGCACCAATAAGCAGAGGCAGGTGCATCTCTGTGAGTTCCAGGCCAGCCTGGTCTACATAGTGAACTTGAGGCCAGCCAAAGCTACATAATAAGACCCTGTCTTGAAACAGGGAAAATGAGTCATAACTGGTTTTTATGTCACCCTATCACACTCAAAGACACCATGGTCAAATCTTTGCAGTGACTGAATCTCTTGGACACATTCACCTCCCTGGACCACAAGACCTGACTGCAAACAAGATGCAATTGGACATACACTGGCCGGGGGAGCCTGGTAAGAACACTCCCGTCAGAGGATGGAGGACAACACACTTCGATGTGAGAACAGAGATCCACCAACCAGTAAGGGAGAGGCAAGCCCGCACGCAGCGGGACGAGCAACTACAGTCAAATCCTGTACGGGCAGAGTTCAAGTCCAAGAGAGTGAGAACTTTGAGAAGAAAGGTGTTGTCATGAATGTTATCACAGAAAGGGAAAGGAAGAGAGAGGAGAGGTAGGGAGGAAGGGAGAGAGGGAGGGAGGGAGGGAGGGAGGGAGGGAGGAGAGAGAGAGAGAGAGAGAGAGAGAGAGAGAGAGAGAGAGAGAGAGAGAGATATCTCAGAATGACTACAGGTTCTTCAATTTTAAGACTATATTTCAAATAAACATGCTTACCAAGTTATTGAAATGAAATTAAAGGAAGTAAAGGGGCCATTAAGAAATAAAGTGGGCTGGGGATTTAGCTCAGTGGTAGAGCGCTTACCTAGGAAGTGCAAGGCCCTGGGTTCGGTCCCCAGCTCCGAAAAAAAGAACCAAAAAAAAAAAAAAAAAAAAAGAAAGAAATAAAGTAAGAGAAGTGAAGATCGCATAAATGGACTATTTTTAATAGGAAAATAAGAAAAGGAATTAACCTGATTTGGAGTTAAATGTAGTTTCTCTGCAGAGCTCCCAGGAGACTTTAGAAACACAGCTTAGAAGTCTCCCAAGCCCATCTACCATCTACCCCACTAGCCAGAGAGAGACAACGGTTCTCCTCAAGTTTCACGCACTGCCTTGGCAGCCCCTTAAACAAACAGCAGAACAGAGAAACAGGCTGTACCTCTTGCTGTCAGCTATGGTGCGTGAGTGAACAGAAAAGCCAGGCATTGCTTTTTACTCCCTTGAAAGCCTAACAAGAAAGCAGATGAAAGCAGGTGTCTGTGAAACAAAACAGCATTGTGTCAATGCTGGGAAAGAGACCAGCTGTGAAGGTTGGGAGATTTCCTTTCTAGAGACAGACAGACAGACAGGTAAGACAGGTAAGACGACACACACATGGTCAACAAGGTGGACGGACCCCCGAGGGCCTGACACGTTGTAGGTGCTGTGCTCAGGCTTGCTGAAATTAAGACAACAGCCTTGAGAGCCAGCATGGCCGACTCTGGACTCCACAGCTGTCACAGGGCTGGACTCCAAGAGCTTGCCAGGTTAGTATGGAAGCCTCTGCCCAGGCTCAGATTCTCCAGAAAGGAAGCAACCGGAACAACATTGCAATAAAAATGGCAGAAGACAGAGGAGATCCTTGTGTTCTGAAGAGATCCTCGTTGCACGATCCTCACGACTCGGGTTTCAAAGAATGCTTTCATTTAGGCA